>NW_027614883.1:0-122677 GCF_965212315.1 Lampetra planeri | reverse complement strand
AAGGAGAGGGGGACGAGGTGAGGCGATGAGTGAGGAGGGGGACGAGGTGAGGCGATGGGTGAGGAGGGGGACGAGTGAGGTGATGGGTGAGGAGGGGGACGAGGTGAGGTGATGAGTGAGGAGGGGGGACGAGGTGAGGTGATGGGGTGAGCAGGGGGGACGAGGTGAGGTGATGGGTGAGGAGGGGGACGAGGTGAGGCGATGGGTGAGGAGGGGGACGAGGTGAGGCGATGGGTGAGGAGGGGGACGAGGTGAGGCGATGGGTGAGGAAGGGGACGAGGTGAGGTGATGGGTGAGGGAGGGGGACGAGGTGAGGGCGATGGGTGAGGAGGGGGACGAGGTGAGGTGATGAGGGTGAGGAGGGGGACGAGAGAGTGATGGTGAGGAGGGGAGCGAGGTGAGGCGATGGAGGAGGGGACAAGGTGAGGCGATGGGTGAGGAGGGAGACGAGGTGAGGCGATGGGTGAGGAGGGGGACAAGGTGAGGCGATGGGTGAGGAGGGGGACGAGGTGAGGCGATGGGTGAGGAGGGGGACGAGGTGAGGTGATGGGTGCGGAGGGGAACTAGGTGAGGTGATGGGTGAGGAGGAGGACGAGGTGAGGTGATGGGTTAGGTGAGGTGATGGGTGGCGAGGTGATGGGTGAGAAGGTGAGGTGATGGGTGAGGAGAGACGAGGTGAGGCGATGGGTGAGGAGGGGACGAGGTGAGGCGATGGGTGAGGAGGGGGATGAGATGAGGCGATGGGTGAGGAGGGAGACGAGGTGAGGTGATGGGTGAGGAGGGGGACGAGGTCAGGCGATGGGTGAGGAGGGGGACGAGGTGAGGCGATGGGTGAGGAGGGGGACGAGGTGAGGCGATGGGTGAGGAGGGAGACGAGGTGAGGCGATGGGTGAGGAGGGGGACGAGGTGAGGTGATGAGTAAGGAGGGGGACGAGGTGAGGCGATGGGTGAGGAGGGGGACGAAGTGAGGCGATGGGTGAGGAGGGGGACGAGGTGAGTGATGAGTGAGGAGGGGGACGAGGTGAGGTGATGAGTGAGGAGGGGGACGAGGTTGAGGCGATGGGTGAGGAGGGGACGAGGTGAGGCGATGGGTGAGGGAGACGAGGTGAGGTGATGGGTGAGGAGGGGGACGAGGTGAGGCAATGGGTGAGGAGGGGGACGAGGTGAGGTGATGGGTGAGGAGGGGGACGAGGTGAGGTGATGGGTGAGGAGGGGGACGAGGTGAGGTGATGAGTGAGGAGGGGGACGAGGTGAGGCGATGGGTGAGGAGGGAGACGAGGTGAGGCGATGGGTGAGGAGGGGGGACGAGGTGAGGCGATGGGGTGAGGAGGGGGACGAGGTGAGGCGATGAGTGAGGAGGGGGACGAGGTGAGGTGATGGGTGAGGAGGGGGACGAGGTGAGGTGATGGTTTAGGTGAGGTGATGGGTGGCGAGGTGATGGGTGAGAAGGTGAGGTGATGGGTGAGGAGAGACGAGGTGAGGCGATGGGTGAGGAGGGGGAAGAGGTGAGGTGATGGGTTAGGTGAGGTGATGGGTGGCGAGGTGATCGGTGAGAAGGTGAGGTGATGGGTGAGGAGAGACAAGGTGAGGCGATGGGTGAGGAGGGGGAAGAGGTGAGGTGATGTGTGAAAAGGGAGACGAGGTGAGGTGATGGGTGAGGAGCGGGACAAGGTGAGGCGATGGGTGAGGAGGAGAGACGAGGTGAGGCGATGGGTGAGGAGGGAGACGAGGTGAGGCGATGGGTGAGGAGGGGGACGAGATGAGGCGATGGGTGAGGAGGGAGACGAGGTGAGGTGATGGGTGAGGAGGGGACGAGGTGAGGCGATGGGTGAGGAGGGGGACGAGGTGAGGCGATGGGTGAGGAGGGGGACGAGGTGAGGCGATGGGTGAGGAGGGGGACGAGGTGAGGCGATGGGTGAGGAGGGGGACGAGGTGAGGCGATGGGTGAGGAGGGGGACGAGGTGAGGCGATGGGTGAGGGGGACGAGGTGAGGCGATGGGTGAGGAGGGGGACGAGGTGAGGCGATGGGTGAGGAGGGGGACGAGGTGAGGTGATGAGTGAGGAGGGGGACGAGGTGAGGTGATGGGTGAGCAGGGGGACGAGGTGAGGTGATGGGTGAGGAAGTGGACGAGGTGAGGTGATGGGTGAGGAGGGGGACGAGGTGAGGGCGATGGGTGAGGACGGGGACGAGGGTGAGGCGATGGGTGAGGAGGGGGACGAGGTGAGGTGATGAGTGAGGAGGGGGACGAGGTGAGGTGATGGGTGAGGAGGGGGACGAGGTGAGGCGATGGGTGAGGAGGGGGACGAGGTGAGGCGATGGGTGAGGAGGGGGACGAGGTGAGGCGATGGGTGAGGAGGGGAGACGAGGTGAGGCGATGGGTGAGGAGGGGGACGAGGTGAGGCGATGGGTGAGGAGGGGGACGAGGTGAGGCGATGGGTGAGGAGGGGGACGAGGTGAGGCGATGGGTGAGGAGGGGGACGAGGTGAGGTGATGGGTGAGGAGGGGGACGAGGTGAGGTGATGGGTGAGGAGGGGGACGAGGTGAGGTGATGGGTGCGGAGGGGAACTAGGTGAGGTGATGGGTGAGGAGGAGGACGAGGTGAGGTGATGGGTTAGGTGAGGTGATGGGTGGCGAGGTGATGGGTGAGAAGGTGAGGCGATGGGTGAGGAGAGACGAGGTGAGGCGATGGGTGAGGAGGGGACGAGGTGAGGCGATGAGTGAGGAGGGGGACAAGGTGAGGCGATGGGTGAGGAGGGGGACGAGGTGAGGGGATGGGTGAGGAGGGGGACGAGGTGAGGCGATGGGTGAGGAGGGGGACGAGGTGAGGTGATGGGTGAGGAGGGGGACGAGGTGAGGTGATGGGTGAGGAGGGGGACGAGGTGAGGTGATGGGTGAGAAGGGGGACGAGGTGAGGTGATGGGTGAGGAGGGGGACGAGGTGAGGTGATGAGTGAGGAGGGGGGACGAGGTGAGGCGATGGGTGAGGAGGGGGACGAGGTGAGGCAATGGGTGAGGAGGGGGACGAGGTGAGGTGATGGGTGAGGAGGGGGGACGAGGTGAGGTGATGGGTGAGGAGGGGGACGAGGTGAGAGGGAGGGGGGACGAGGTGAGGCGATGGGTGAGGAGGGAGACGAGGTGAGGCGATGGGGGGAGGGAGGGGGACGAGGTGAGGCAATGGGTGAGGAGGGGGACGAGGTGAGGCGATGGGTGAGGAGGGGGACGAGGTGAGGCGATGAGTGAGGAGGGGGACGAGGTGAGGTGAGGGGAGGGGGGACGAGGTGAGGTGATGGGTGAGGAGGGGGACGAGGTGAGGTGATGGTTTAGGTGAGGTGATGGGTGGCGAGGTGATGGGTGAGAAGGTGAGGTGATGGGTGAGGAGAGACGAGGTGAGGCGATGGGTGAGGAGGGGGACGAGGTGAGGTGATGGGTTAGGTGAGGTGATGGGGTGGCGAGGTGATGGGTGAGAAGGTGAGGTGATGGGGTGAGGAGAGACGAGGTGAGGCGATGGGTGAGGAGGGGGAAGAGGTGAGGTGATGGGTGAGGAGGGGGACGAGGTGAGGCGATGGGTGAGGAGGGGGACGAGGTGAGGTGATGGGTGAGGAGGGGGACGAGGTGAGGTGATGAATGAGGAGGGGGACGAGGTGAGGTGATGGGTTAGGTGAGGTGATGGGTTAGCGAGGTGATGGGGTGAGAAGGTGAGGTGATGGGTGAGGAGAGACAGGTGAGGTGATGGGTTGAGGAGGGGGACGAGGTGAGGTGATGGGTTAGGTGAGGTGATGGGTGGCGAGGTGATGGGTGAAAAGGTGAGGTGATGGGTGAGGAGAGACGAGGTGAAGCGATGGGTGAGGAGGGGGACGAGGTGAGGTGATGAGTAAGGAGGGGGACGAGGTGAGGCGATGGGTGAGGAGGGAGACGAGGTGAGGCGATGGGTGAGGAGGGGGACGAGGTGAGGCGATGGGTGAGGAGGGGGACGAGGTGAGGCGATGGGTGAGGAGGGGGACGAGGTGAGGCGATGGGTGAGGAGGGGGACGAGGTGAGGTGATGGGTGAGGAGGGGGACGAGGTGAGGTGATGGGTGAGGAGGGGGACGAGGTGAGGTGATGGGTGCGGAGGGGAACTAGGTGAGGTGATGGGTGAGGAGGAGGACGAGGTGAGGTGATGGGTTAGGTGAGGTGATGGGTGGCGAGGTGATGGGTGAGAAGGTGAGGCGATGGGTGAGGAGAGACGAGGTGAGGCGATGGGTGAGGAGGGGACGAGGTGAGGCGATGAGTGAGGAGGGGGACAAGGTGAGGCGATGGGGTGAGGAGGGGGACGAGGTGAGGGGATGGGTGAGGAGGGGGGACGAGGTGAGTGCGATGGGTGAGGAGGGGGACGAGGTGAGGTGATGGGTGAGGAGGGGGACGAGGTGAGGTGATGGGTGAGGAGGGGGACGAGGTGAGGTGATGGGTGAGAAGGGGGACGAGGTGAGGTGATGGGTGAGGAGGGGGACGAGTGAGGTGATGAGTGAGGAGGGGGGACGAGGTGAGGCGATGGGTGAGGAGGGGGACGAGGTGAGGCAATGGGTGAGGAGGGGGACGAGGTGAGGTGATGGGTGAGGAGGGGGACGAGGTGAGGTGATGGGTGAGGAGGGGGACGAGGTGAGGTGATGAGTGAGGAGGGGGACGAGGTGAGGCGATGGGTGAGGAGGGAGACGAGGTGAGGCGATGGGGGAGGAGGGGGACGAGGGTGAGGCGATGGGTGAGGAGGGGGACGAGGTGAGGCGATGAGTGAGGAGGGGGGACGAGGTGAGGTGATGGGGTGAGGAGGGGGACGAGGTGAGGTGATGGTTTAGGTGAGGTGATGGGTGGCGAGGTGATGGTGTGAGAAGGTGAGGTGATGGGTGAGGAGAGACGAGGTGAGGCGATGGGTGAGGAGGGGGACGAGGTGAGGTGATGGGTTAGGTGAGGTGATGGGTGGCGAGGTGATGGGTGAGAAGGTGAGGTGATGGGTGAGGAGAGACGAGGTGAGGCGATGGGTGAGGAGGGGGAAGAGGTGAGGTGATGTGTGAGGAGGGAGACGAGGTGAGGTGATGGGTGAGGAGGGGGACGAGGTGAGGCGATGGGTGAGGAGGGGGGACGAGGGTGAGGTGATGGGTGAGGAGGGGGACGAGGTGAGGTGATGAATGAGGAGGGGGACGAGGTGAGGTGATGGTTTAGGTGAGGTGATGGGTAGCGAGGTGATGGGTGAGAGGAGAGGTGAGGTGATGGGTGAGGAGAGACAAGGTGAGGTGATGGTTGAGGAGGGGGACGAGGTGAGGTGATGGGTTAGGTGAGGTGATGGGTGGCGAGGTGATGGGTGAAAAGGTGAGGTGATGGGTGAGGAGAGGACGAGGTGAAGCGATGGGTGAGGAGGGGGACGAGGTGAGGTGATGAGTAAGGAGGGGGACGAGGTGAGGCGATGAGGTGAGGAGGGGGACGAGGTGAGGCGATGGGTGAGGAGGGGGACGAGGTGAGGTGATGAGTGAGGAGGGGGACGAGGTGAGGTGATGGGTGAGCAGGGGGACAAGGTGAGGTGATGGGTGAGGAAGTGGACGAGGTGAGGTGATGGGTGAGGAGGGGGACGAGGTGAGGCGATGGGTGAGGAGGGGGACGAGGTGAGGCGATGGGTGAGGAGGGGGACGAGGTGAGGCGATGGGTGAGGAAGGGGACGAGGTGAGGTGATGGGTGAGGAGGGGGACGAGGGTGAGGCGATGGGTGAGGAGGGGGACGAGGTGAGGCGATGAGTGAGGAGGGGGACGAGATGAGGCGATGGGTGAGGAGGGGGACGAGGTGAGGCGATGGGTGAGGAGGGGGACCGAGGTGAGGCGATGGGTGAGGAGGGGGACGAGGTGAGGCGATGGGTGAGAGGGGGACGAGGTGAGGCGATGGGTGAGGAGGGGGACGAGGTGAGGCGATGGGTGAGGAGGGGGACGAGGTGAGGCGATGGGTGAGGAGGGGGACGAGGTGAGGTGATGGGTGAGGAGGGGGACGAGGTGAGGTGATGGGTGAGGAGAGGGACGAGGTGAGGTGATGGGTGCGGAGGGGAACTAGGTGAGGTGATGGGTGAGGAGGAGGACGAGGTGAGGTGATGGGTTAGGTGAGGTGATGGGTGGCGAGGTGATGGGTGAGAAGGTGAGGTGATGGGTGAGGGAGAGACGAGGTGAGGCGATGGGTGAGGAGGGGACGAGGTGAGGCGATGGGTGAGGAGGGGGACGAGATGAGGCGATGGGTGAGGAGGGAGAAGACGAGGTGAGGTGATGGGTGAGGAGGGGGACGAGGTCAGGCGATGGGTGAGGAGGGGGACGAGGTGAGGCGATGGGTGAGGAGGGGGACGAGGTGAGGCGATGGGTGAGGAGGGAGACGAGGTGAGGCGATGGGTGAGGAGGGGGACGAGGTGAGGTGATGAGTAAGGAGGGGGACGAGGTGAGGCGATGGGTGAGGAGGGGGACGAGGTGAGGTGATGAGTGAGGAGGGGGACGAGGTGAGGTGATGGGTGAGCAGGGGGACGAGGTGAGGTGATGGGTGAGGAAGTGGACGAGGTGAGGCGATGGGTGAGGAGGGGGACGAGGTGAGGCGATGGGTGAGGAGGGGGACGAGGTGAGGCGATGGGTGAGGAGGGAGACGAGGTGAGGCGATGGGTGAGGAGGGGGACGAGGTGAGGTGATGAGTAAGGAGGGGGACGAGGTGAGGCGATTGGTGAGGAGGGGGACGAGGTGAGGTGATGGGTGAGGAGGGGGACGAGGTGAGGTGATGAGTGAGGAGGGGGTCGAGGTGAGGCGATGGGTGAGGAGGGGGACGAGGTGAGGCGATGGGTGAGGAGGGGGACGAGGTGAGGCGATGGGTGAGGAGGGGGACGAGGTGAGGCGATGGGTGAGGAGGGGGACGAGGTGAGGTGATGAGTAAGGAGGGGGAAGAGGTGAGGCGATGGGTGAGGAGGGGGACGAGGTGAGGCGATGGGTGAGGAGGGGGACGAGGTGAGGTGATGAGTGAGGAGGGGGACGAGGTGAGGTGATGGGTGAGCAGGGGGACGAGGTGAGGTGATGGGTGAGGAAGTGGACGAGGTGAGGTGATGGGTGAGAAGGGGGACGAGGTGAGGCGATGGGTGAGGAGGGGGACGAGGTGAGGCGATGGGTGAGGAAGGGGACGAGGTGAGGTGATGGGTGAGGAGGGGGACGAGGTGAGGCGATGGGTGAGGAGGGGGACGAGGTGAGGTGATGAGTGAGGAGGGGGACGAGATGAGGTGATGGGTGAGGAGGGGGACGAGGTGAGGCGATGGGTGAGGAGGGGGACGAGGTGAGGCGATGGGTGAGGAGGGAGACGAGGTGAGGCGATGGGTGAGGAGGGGGACGAGGTGAGGCGATGGGTGAGGAGGGGGACGAGGTGAGGCGATGGGTGAGGAGGGGGACGAGGTGAGGCGATGGGTGAGGAGGGGGACGAGGTGAGGCGATGGGTGAGGAGGGGGACGAGGTGAGGTGATGGGTGAGGAGGGGGACGAGGTGAGGTGATGGGTGCGGAGGGGAACTAGGTGAGGTGATGGGTGAGGAGGAGGACGAGGTGAGGTGATGGGTTAGGTGAGGTGATGGGTGGCGAGGTGATGGGTGAGAAGGTGAGGCGATGGGTGAGGAGAGACGAGGTGAGGCGATGGGTGAGGAGGGGACGAGGTGAGGCGATGGGTGAGGAGGGAGACGAGGTGAGGTGATGGGTGAGGAGGGGGACGAGGTGAGGGGATGGGTGAGGAGGGGGACGAGGTGAGGTGATGAGTGAGGAGGGGGACGAGGTGAGGCGATGGGTGAGGGAGACGAGGTGAGGTGATGGGTGAGGAGGGGGACGAGGTGAGGCGATGGGTGAGGAGGGGGACGAGGTGAGGTGATGGGTGAGGAGGGGGACGAGGTGAGGTGATGAGTGAGGAGGGGGACGAGGTGAGGCGATGGGTGAGGAGGGAGACGAGGTGAGGCGATGGGTGAGGAGGGGGACGAGGTGAGGCGATGGGTGAGGAGGGGGACGAGGTGAGGTGATGGGTGAGGAGGGGGACGAGGTGAGGTGATGGTTTAGGTGAGGTGATGGGTGGCGAGGTGATGGGTGAGAAGGTGAGGTGATGGGTGAGGAGAGACGAGGTGAGGCGATGGGTGAGGAGGGGGAAGAGGTGAGGTGATGGGTTAGGTGAGGTGATGGGTGGCGAGGTGATCGGTGAGAAGGTGAGGTGATGGGTGAGGAGAGACAAGGTGAGGCGATGGGTGAGGAGGGGGAAGAGGTGAGGTGATGTGTGAAAAGGGAGACGAGGTGAGGTGATGGGTGAGGAGCGGGACAAGGTGAGGCGATGGGTGAGGAGAGAGACGAGGTGAGGCGATGGGTGAGGAGGGAGACGAGGTGAGGCGATGGGTGAGGAGGGGGACGAGATGAGGCGATGGGTGAGGAGGGAGACGAGGTGAGGTGATGGGTGAGGAGGGGAACGAGGTGAGGCGATGAGTGAGGAGGGGGACGAGGTGAGGCGATGGGTGAGGAGGGGGACGAGGTGAGGCGATGGGTGAGGAGGGGGACGAGGTGAGGCGATGGGTGAGGAGGGGGACGAGGTGAGGCGATGGGTGAGGAGGGAGACGAGGTGAGGCGATGGGTGAGGAGGGGGACGAGGTGAGGCGATGAGTAAGGAGGGGGACGAGGTGAGGCGATGGGTGAGGAGGGGGACGAGGTGAGGCGATGGGTGAGGAGGGGGACGAGGTGAGGTGATGAGTGAGGAGGGGGACGAGGTGAGGTGATGGGTGAGCAGGGGGACGAGGTGAGGTGATGGGTGAGGAAGTGGACGAGGTGAGGCGATGGGTGAGGAGGGGGACGAGGTGAGGCGATGGGTGAGGAAGGGGACGAGGTGAGGCGATGGGTGAGGAGGGGGACGAGGTGAGGTGATGAGTGAGGAGGGGGACGAGGTGAGGTGATGGGTGAGGAGGGGGACGAGGTGAGGCGATGGGTGAGGAGGGGGACGAGGTGAGGCGATGGGTGAGGAGGGAGACGAGGTGAGGCGATGGGTGAGGAGGGGGACGAGGTGAGGTGATGGGTGAGGAGGGGGACGAGGTGAGGTGATGGGTGAGGAGGGGGACGAGGTGAGGTGATGGGTGCGGAGGGGAACTAGGTGAGGTGATGGGTGAGGAGGAGGACGAGGTGAGGTGATGGGTTAGGTGAGGTGATGGGTGGCGAGGTGATGGGTGAGAAGGTGAGGCGATGGGTGAGGAGAGACGAGGTGAGGCGATGGGTGAGGAGGGGACGAGGTGAGGCGATGAGTGAGGAGGGGGACAAGGTGAGGCGATGGGTGAGGAGGGGGACGAGGTGAGGGGATGGGTGAGGAGGGGGACGAGGTGAGGCGATGGGTGAGGAGGGGGACGAGGTGAGGTGATGGGTGAGGAGGGGGACGAGGTGAGGTGATGGGTGAGAAGGGGGACGAGGTGAGGTGATGGGTGAGAAGGGGGACGAGGTGAGGTGATGGGTGAGGAGGGGGACGAGGTGAGGTGATGAGTGAGGAGGGGGACGAGGTGAGGCGATGGGTGAGGAGGGGGACGAGGTGAGGCAATGGGTGAGGAGGGGGACGAGGTGAGGCAATGGGTGAGGAGGGGGACGAGGTGAGGCGATGGGTGAGGAGGGGGACGAGGTGAGGTGATGGGTGAGGAGGGGGACGAGGTGAGGTGATGAGTGAGGAGGGGGACGAGGTGAGGCGATGGGTGAGGAGGGAGACGAGGTGAGGCGATGGGGGAGGAGGGGGACGAGGTGAGGCGATGAGTGAGGAGGGGGACGAGGTGAGGTGATGGGTGAGGAGGGGGACGAGGTGAGGTGATGGTTTAGGTGAGGTGATGGGTGGCGAGGTGATGGGTGAGAAGGTGAGGTGATGGGTGAGGAGAGACGAGGTGAGGCGATGGGTGAGGAGGGGGACGAGGTGAGGTGATGGGTTAGGTGAGGTGATGGGTGGCGAGGTGATGGGTGAGAAGGTGAGGTGATGGGTGAGGAGAGACGAGGTGAGGCGATGGGTGAGGAGGGGGACGAGGTGAGGCGATGGGTGAGGAGGGAGACGAGGTGAGGCGATGGGTGAGGAGGGAGACGAGGTGAGGCGATGGGTGAGGAGGGGGACGAGGTGAGGCGATGGGTGAGGAGGGAGACGAGGTGAGGTGATGGGTGAGGAGGGGGACGAGGTGAGGCGATGGGTGAGGAGGGGGACGAGGTGAGGCAATGGGTGAGGAGGGGGACGAGGTGAGGCGATGGGTGAGGAGGGGGACGAGGTGAGGCGATGGGTGAGGAGGGGGACGAGGTGAGGCGATGGGTGAGGAGGGAGACGAGGTGAGGCGATGGGTGAGGAGGGGGACGAGGTGAGGTGATGGGTGAGAAGGGGAACGAGGTGAGGTGATGGGTGAGGAGGGGGACGAGGTGAGGTGATGAGTGAGGAGGGGGACGAGGTGAGGCGATGGGTGAGGAGGGAGACGAGGTGAGGCGATGGGTGAGGAGGGGGACGAGGTGAGGCGATGGGTGAGGAGGGGGACGAGGTGAGGCGATGGGTGAGGAGGGGGACGAGGTGAGGCGATGAGTGAGGAGGGGGACGAGGTGAGGTGATGGGTGAGGAGGGGGACGAGGTGAGGTGATGGTTTAGGTGAGGTGATGGGTGGCGAGGTGATGGGTGAGAAGGTGAGGTGATGGGTGAGGAGAGACAAGGTGAGGTGATGGTTGAGGAGGGGGACGAGGTGAGGTGATGGGTTAGGTGAGGTGATGGGTGGCGAGGTGATGGGTGAGAAGGTGAGGTGATGGGTGAGGAGAGATGAGGTGAGGCGATGGGTGAGGAGGGGGACGAGGTGAGGCGATGGGTGAGGAGGGGGACGAGGTGAGGCGATGGATGAGGAGGAGGACGAGGTGAGGCGATGGGTGAGGAGGGGGACGAGGTGAGGCGATGGGTGAGGAGGGGGACGAGGTGAGGCGATGGGTGAGGAGGGGGACGAGGTGAGGCGATGGGTGAGGAGGGGGACGAGGTGAGGCGATGGGTGAGGAGGGGGACGAGGTGAGGCGATGGGTGAGGAGGGGGACGAGGTGAGGCGATGGGTGAGGAGGGGGACGAGGTGAGGCGATGGGTGAGGAGGGGGACGAGGTGAGGCGATGGGTGAGGAGGGGGACGAGGTGAGGCGATGGGTGAGGAGGGGGACGAGGTGAGGCGATGGGTGAGGAGGGAGACGAGGTGAGGCGATGGGTGAGGAGGGGGACGAGGTGAGGCAATGGGTGAGGAGGGGGACGAGGTGAGGCGATGGGTGAGGAGGGAGACGAGGTGAGGCGATGGGTGAGGAGGGGGACGAGGTGAGGCGATGGGTGAGGAGGGGGACGAGGTGAGGCGATGGGTGAGGAGGGGGACGAGGTGAGGCGATGGGTGAGGAGGGGGACGAGGTGAGGCGATGGGTGAGGAGGGGGACGAGGTGAGGCGATGGGTGAGGAGGGGGACGAGGTGAGGCGATGGGTGAGGAGGGGGACGAGGTGAGGCGATGGGTGAGGAGGGGGACGAGGTGAGGCGATGGGTGAGGAGGGGGACGAGGTGAGGCGATGGGTGAGGAGGGGGACGAGGTCAGGCGATGGGTGAGGAGGGGGACGAGGTGAGGCGATGGGTGAGGAGGGGGACGAGGTGAGGCGATGGGTGAGAAGGGGGACGAGGTGAGGCGATGGGTGAGGAGGGGGACGTGGTGAGGCGATGGGTGAGGAGGGGGACGAGGTGAGGCGATGGGTGAGGAGGGGGACGAGGTGAGGCGATGGGTGAAAAAGGGGACGAGGTGAGGCGATGGGTGAGGAGGGGGACGAGGTGAGGTGATGGGTGAGGAGGGGGACGAGGTGAGGTGATGGGTGAGGAGGGGGACGAGGTGAGGCGATGGGTGAGGATGGGGACGAGGTGAGGCGATGGGTGAGGAGGGGGACGAGGTGAGGCGATGGGTGAGGAGGGGGACGAGGTGAGGCGATGGGTGAGGAGGGGGACGAGGTGAGGCGATGGGTGAGGAGGGGGACGAGGTGAGGTGATGGGTGAGGAGGGGGACGAGGTGAGGTGATGGGTGAGGAGGGGGACGAGGTGAGGCGATGAGTGAGGAGGGGGACGAGGTGAGGCGATGGGTGAGGAGGGGGACGAGGTGAGGCGATGGGTGAGGAGGGGGACGAGGTGAGGCGATGGGTGAGGAGGGGGACGAGGTGAGGCGATGAGTGAGGAGGGGGACGAGGTGAGGGGATGGGTGAGGAAGGGGATGAGGTGAGGCGATGGGTGAGGAGGGGGACGAGGTGAGGCGATGGGTGAGGAGGGGGACGAGGTGAGGCGATGAGTGAGGAGGGGGACGAGGTGAGGTGATGGGTGAGGAGGGGGACGAGGTGAGGCGATGGGTGAAAAGGGGGACGAGGTGAGGCGATGGGTGAGGGGGACGAGGTGAGGTGATGGGTGAGGAGGGGGACGAGGTGAGGTGATGGGTGAGGAGGGGGACGAGGTAAGGCGATGGGTGAGGAGGGAGACGAGGTGAGGCGATGGGTGAGGAGGGGGACGAGGTGAGGTGATGAGTGAGGAGGGGGACGAGGTGAGGCGATGGGTGAGGAGGGGGACGAGGTGAGGTGATGAGTGAGGAGGGGGACGAGGTGAGGTGATGGGTGAGGAGGGGGACGAGGTGAGGTGATGGGTTAGGTGAGGTGATGGGTGGCGAGGTGATGGGTGAGAAGGTGAGGTGATGGGTGAGGAGAGACGAGGTGAGGCGATAGGTGAGGAGGGTGACGAGGTGAGGCGATGGGTGAGGAGGGGGACGAGGTGAGGTGATGGGTGAGGAGGGGGACGAGGTGAGGCGGGATGGGTGAGGAGGGGGACGAGGTGAGGCGGGATGGGTGAGGAGGGGGACGAGGTGAGGCGATGGGTGAGGAGGGGGACGAGGTGAGGCGATGGGTGAGGAGGGGGACGAGGTGAGGCGATGGGTGAGGAGGGGGACGAGGTGAGGCGATGGGTGAGGAGGGGGACGAGGTGAGGCGATGGGTGAGGAGGGGGACGAGGTGAGGCGATGGGTGAGGAGGAGGACGAGGTGAGGCGATGGGTGAGGAGGGGGACGAGGTGAGGCGATGAGTGAGGAGGGGGACGAGGTGAGGTGATGGGTGAGGAGGGGGACGAGGTGAGGTGATGGTTTAGGTGAGGTGATGGGTGGCGAGGTGATGGGTGAGAAGGTGAGGTGATGGGTGAGGAGAGACGAGGTGAGGCGATGGGTGAGGAAGGGGACGAGGTGAGGTGATGGGTTAGGTGAGGTGATGGGTGGCGAGGTGATGGGTGAGAAGGTGAGGTGATGGGTGAGGAGAGACGAGGTGAGGCGATGGGTGAGGAGGGGGAAGATGTGAGGTGATGTGTGAGGAGGGAGACGAGGTGAGGTGATGGGTGAGGAGGGGGACAAGGTGAGGCGATGGGTGAGGAGGGAGACGAGGTGAGGCAATGGGTGAGGAGGGGGACGAGATGAGGCGATGGGTGAGGAGGGAGACGAGGTGAGGTGATGGGTGAGGGGGGGGGACGAGGTGAGGCGATGGGTGAGGAAGGGGACGAGGTGAGGCGATGGGTGAGGAGGGGGACGAGGTGAGGTGATGGGTGAGGAGGGGGACGAGGTGAGGCGATGGGTGAGGAGGGGGACGAGGTGAGGCGATGGGTGAGGAGGGAGACGAGGTGAGGCGATGGGTGAGGAGGGGGACGAGGTGAGGTGATGGGTGAGGAGGGGGACGAGGTGAGGCGATGGGTGAGGAGGGGGACGAGGTGAGGCGATGGGTGAGGAGGGGGACGAGGTGAGGTGATGGGTGAGGAGGGGGACGAGGTGAGGTGATGGGTGAGGAGGGGGACGAGGTGAGGTGATGGGTGCGGAGGGGAACTAGGTGAGGTGATGGGTGAGGAGGAGGACGAGGTGAGGTGATGGGTTAGGTGAGGTGATGGGTGGCGAGGTGATGGGTGAGAAGGTGAGGCGATGGGTGAGGAGAGACGAGGTGAGGCGATGGGTGAGGAGGGGACGAGGTGAGACGATGAGTGAGGAGGGGGACAAGGTGAGGCGATGGGTGAGGAGGGGGACGAGGTGAGGGGATGGGTGAGGAGGGGGACGAGGTGAGGCGATGGGTGAGGAGGGGGACGAGGTGAGGCGATGGGTGAGGAGGGGGACGAGGTGAGGTGATGGGTGAGGAGGGGGACGAGGTGAGGTGATGGGTGAGGAGGGGGACGAGGTGAGGTGATGAGTGAGGAGGGGGACGAGGTGAGGCGATGGGTGAGGAGGGGGACGAGGTGAGGCAATGGGTGAGGAGGGGGACGAGGTGAGGCGATGGGTGAGGAGGGGGACGAGGTGAGGTGATGGATGAGGAGGGGGACGAGGTGAGGTGATGAGTGAGGAGGGGGACGAGGTGAGGCGATGGGTGAGGAGGGAGACGAGGTGAGGCGATGGGGGAGGAGGGGGACGAGGTGAGGCGATGGGTGAGGAGGGGGACGAGGTGAGGCGATGAGTGAGGAGGGGGACGAGGTGAGGTGATGGGTGAGGAGGGGGACGAGGTGAGGTGATGGTTTAGGTGAGGTGATGGGTGGCGAGGTGATGGGTGAGAAGGTGAGGTGATGGGTGAGGAGAGACGAGGTGAGGCGATGGGTGAGGAGGGGGACGAGGTGAGGTGATGGGTTAGGTGAGGTGATGGGTGGCGAGGTGATGGGTGAGAAGGTGAGGTGATGGGTGAGGAGAGACGAGGTGAGGCGATGGGTGAGGAGGGGGAAGAGGTGAGGCGATGTGTGAGGAGGGAGACGAGGTGAGGTGATGGGTGAGGAGGGGGACGAGGTGAGGCGATGGGTGAGGAGGGGGACGAGGTGAGGCGATGGGTGAGGAGGGGGACGAGGTGAGGCGATGGGTGAGGAGGGAGACGAGGTGAGGCGATGGGTGAGGAGGGAGACGAGGTGAGGCGATGGGTGAGGAGGGGGACGAGGTGAGGCGATGGGTGAGGAGGGAGACGAGGTGAGGTGATGGGTGAGGAGGGGGACGAGGTGAGGCGATGGGTGAGGAGGGGGACGAGGTGAGGCAATGGGTGAGGAGGGGGACGAGGTGAGGCGATGGGTGAGGAGGGGGACGAGGTGAGGCGATGGGTGAGGAGGGGGACGAGGTGAGGCGATGGGTGAGGAGGGAGACGAGGTGAGGCGATGGGTGAGGAGGGGGACGAGGTGAGGTGATGGGTGAGAAGGGGAACGAGGTGAGGTGATGGGTGAGGAGGGGGACGAGGTGAGGTGATGAGTGAGGAGGGGGACGAGGTGAGGCGATGGGTGAGGAGGGAGACGAGGTGAGGCGATGGGTGAGGAGGGGGACGAGGTGAGGCGATGGGTGAGGAGGGGGACGAGGTGAGGCGATGGGTGAGGAGGGGGACGAGGTGAGGCGATGAGTGAGGAGGGGGACGAGGTGAGGTGATGGTTTAGGTGAGGTGATGGGTGGCGAGGTGATGGGTGAGAAGGTGAGGTGATGGGTGAGGAGAGACAAGGTGAGGTGATGGTTGAGGAGGGGGACGAGGTGAGGTGATGGGTTAGGTGAGGTGATGGGTGGCGAGGTGATGGGTGAGAAGGTGAGGTGATGGGTGAGGAGAGACGAGGTGAGGCGATGGGTGAGGAGGGGGACGAGGTGAGGCGATGGGTGAGGAGGGGGACGAGGTGAGGCGATGGGTGAGGGGGACGAGGTGAGGCGATGGGTGAGGAGGGGGACGAGGTGAGGCGATGGGTGAGGAGGGGGACGAGGTGAGGCGATGGGTGAGGAGGGGGACGAGGTGAGGCGATGGGTGAGGAGGGGGACGAGGTGAGGCGATGGGTGAGGAGGGGGACGAGGTGAGGCGATGGGTGAGGAGGGGGACGAGGTGAGGCGATGGGTGAGGAGGGGGACGAGGTGAGGCGATGGGTGAGGAGGGGGACGAGGTGAGGCGATGGGTGAGGAGGGGGACGAGGTGAGGCGATGGGTGAGGAGGGGGACGAGGTGAGGCGATGGGTGAGGAGGGAGACGAGGTGAGGCGATGGGTGAGGAGGGGGACGAGGTGAGGCGATGGGTGAGGAGGGGGACGAGGTGAGGCGATGGGTGAGGAGGGAGACGAGGTGAGGCGATGGGTGAGGAGGGGGACGAGGTGAGGCGATGGGTGAGGAGGGGGACGAGGTGAGGCGATGGGTGAGGAGGGGGACGAGGTGAGGCGATGGGTGAGGAGGGGGACGAGGTGAGGCGATGGGTGAGGAGGGGGACGAGGTGAGGCGATGGGTGAGGAGGGGGACGAGGTGAGGCGATGGGTGAGGGGGACGAGGTGAGGCGATGGGTGAGGAGGGGGACGAGGTGAGGCGATGGGTGAGGAGGGGGACGAGGTGAGGCGATGGGTGAGGAGGGGGACGAGGTCAGGCGATGGGTGAGGAGGGGGACGAGGTGAGGCGATGGGTGAGGAGGGGGACGAGGTGAGGCGATGGGTGAGGAGGGGGACGAGGTGAGGCGATGGGTGAGGAGGGGGACGTGGTGAGGCGATGGGTGAGGAGGGGGACGAGGTGAGGCGATGGGTGAGGAGGGGGACGAGGTGAGGCGATGGGTGAAAAAGGAGACGAGGTGAGGCGATGGGTGAGGAGGGGGACGAGGTGAGGCGATGGGTGAGGAGGGGGACGAGGTGAGGTGATGGGTGAGGAGGGGGACGAGGTGAGGCGATGGGTGAGGAGGGGGACGAGGTGAGGCGATGGGTGAGGAGGGGGACGAGGTGAGGCGATGGGTGAGGAGGGGGACGAGGTGAGGCGATGGGTGAGGAGGGGGACGAGGTGAGGCGATGGGTGAGGAGGGGGACGAGGTGAGGCGATGGGTGAGGAGGGGGACGAGGTGAGGTGATGGGTGAGGAGGGGGACGAGGTGAGGTGATGGGTGAGGAGGGGGACGAGGTGAGGCGATGAGTGAGGAGGGGGACGAGGTGAGGCGATGGGTGAGGAGGGGGACGAGGTGAGGCGATGGGTGAGGAGGGGGACGAGGTGAGGCGATGAGTGAGGAGGGGGACGAGGTGAGGGGATGGGTGAGGAGGGGGATGAGGTGAGGTGATGGGTGAGGAGGGGGACGAGGTGAGGCGATGGGTGAGGAGGGGGACGAGGTGAGGCGATGAGTGAGGAGGGGGACGAGGTGAGGTGATGGGTGAGGAGGGGGACGAGGTGAGGCGATGGGTGAGGAGGGGGACGAGGTGAGGCGATGGGTGAGGGGGACGAGGTGAGGTGATGGGTGAGGAGGGGGACGAGGTGAGGTGATGGGTGAAGAGGGGGACGAGGTGAGGCGATGAGTGAGGAGGGGGACGAGGTAAGGCGATGGGTGAGGAGGGAGACGAGGTGAGGCGATGGGTGAGGGGGCCGAGGTGAGGTGATGAGTGAGGAGGGGGACGAGGTGAGGCGATGGGTGAGGAGGGGGACGAGGTGAGGTGATGAGTGAGGAGGGGGACGAGGTGAGGTGATGGGTGAGGAGGGGGACGAGGTGAGGTGATGGGTTAGGTGAGGTGATGGGTGGCGAGGTGATGGGTGAGAAGGTGAGGTGATGGGTGAGGAGAGACGAGGTGAGGCGATAGGTGAGGAGGGTGACGAGGTGAGGCGATGGGTGAGGAGGGGGACGAGGTGAGGTGATGGGTGAGGAGGGGGACGAGGTGAGGTGGGATGGGTGAGGAGGGGGACGAGGTGAGGCGATGGGTGAGGAGGGGGACGAGGTGAGGCGATGGGTGAGGAGGGGGACGAGGTGAGGCGATGGGTGAGGAGGGGGACGAGGTGAGGCGATGGGTGAGGAGGGGGACGAGGTGAGGCGATGGGTGAGGAGGGGGACGAGGTGAGGCGATGGGTGAGGAGGGGGACGAGGTGAGGCGATGGGTGAGGAGGGGGACGAGGTGAGGCGATGGGTGAGGAGGGGGACGAGGTGAGGCGATGGGTGAGGAGGGGGACGAGGTGAGGCGATGAGTGAGGAGGGAGACGAGGTGAGGCAATGGGTGAGGAGGGGGACGAGATGAGGCGATGGGTGAGGAGGGAGACGAGGTGAGGCGATGGGTGAGGAGGGGGACGAGGTGAGGCGATGGGTGAGGAGGGGGACGAGGTGAGGCGATGGGTGAGGAGGGGGACGAGGTGAGGCGATGGGTGAGGAGGGAGACGAGGTGAGGCAATGGGTGAGGAGGGGGACGAGATGAGGCGATGGGTGAGGAGGGAGACGAGGTGAGGTGATGGGTGAGGAGGGGGACGAGGTGAGGCGATGGGTGAGGAGGGGGACGAGGTGAGGCGATGGGAGAGGAGGGGGACGAGGTGAGGCGATGAGTGAGGAGGGGGACGAGGTGAGGCGATGGGTGAGGAGGGGGACGAGGTGAGGCGATGGGTGAGGAGGGGGACGAGGTGAGGCGATGGGTGAGGAGGGAGACGAGGTGAGGCGATGGGTGAGGAGGGGGACGAGGTGAGGTGATGAGTAAGGAGGGGGACGAGGTGAGGCGATGGGTGAGGAGGGGGACGAGGTGAGGCGATGGGTGAGGAGGGGGACGAGGTGAGGTGATGAGTGAGGAGGGGGACGAGGTGAGGTGATGGGTGAGCAGGGGGACGAGGTGAGGTGATGGGTGAGGAAGTGGACGAGGTGAGGTGATGGGTGAGGAGGGGGACAAGGTGAGGCGATGGGTGAGGAGGGGGACGAGGTGAGGCGATGGGTGAGGAAGGGGACGAGGTGAGGTGATGGGTGAGGAGGGGGACGAGGTGAGGCGATGGGTGAGGAGGGGGACGAGGTGAGGTGATGAGTGAGGAGGGGGACGAGATGAGGTGATGGGTGAGGAGGGGGACGAGGTGAGGCGATGGGTGAGGAGGGGGACGAGGTGAGGCGATGGGTGAGGAGGGAGACGAGGTGAGGCGATGGGTGAGGAGGGGGACGAGGTGAGGCGATGGGTGAGGAGGGGGACGAGGTGAGGCGATGGGTGAGGAGGGGGACGAGGTGAGGTGATGGGTGAGGAGGGGGACGAGGTGAGGTGATGGGTGAGGAGGGGGACGAGGTGAGGTGATGGGTGCGGAGGGGAACTAGGTGAGGTGATGGGTGAGGAGGAGGACGAGGTGAGGTGATGGGTTAGGTGAGGTGATGGGTGGCGAGATGATGGGTGAGAAGGTGAGGCGATGGGTGAGGAGAGACGAGGTGAGGCGATGGGTGAGAAGGGGACGAGGTGAGGCGATGAGTGAGGAGGGGGACGAGGTGAGGCGATGGGTGAGGAGGGGGACGAGGTGAGGGGATGGGTGAGGAGGGGGACGAGGTGAGGCGATGGGTGAGGAGGGGGACGAGGTGAGGTGATGGGTGAGGAGGGGGACGAGGTGAGGTGATGGGTGAGGAGGGGGACGAGGTGAGGTGATGGGTGAGGAGGGGGACGAGGTGAGGTGATGGGTTAGGAGGGGGACGAGGTGAGGTGATGGGTGAGGAGGGAGACGAGGTGAGGCGATGGGTGAGGAGGGGGACGAGGTGAGGTGATGAGTAAGGAGGGGGACGAGGTGAGGCGATGGGTGAGGAGGGGGACGAGGTGAGGCGATGGGTGAGGAGGGGGACGAGGTGAGGTGATGAGTGAGGAGGGGGACGAGGTGAGGTGATGGGTGAGCAGGGGGACGAGGTGAGGTGATGGGTGAGGAAGTGGACGAGGTGAGGTGATGGGTGAGGAGGGGGACAAGGTGAGGCGATGGGTGAGGAGGGGGACGAGGTGAGGCGATGGGTGAGGAAGGGGACGAGGTGAGGTGATGGGTGAGGAGGGGGACGAGGTGAGGCGATGGGTGAGGAGGGGGACGAGGTGAGGTGATGAGTGAGGAGGGGGACGAGATGAGGTGATGGGTGAGGAGGGGGACGAGGTGAGGCGATGGGTGAGGAGGGGGACGAGGTGAGGCGATGGGTGAGGAGGGAGACGAGGTGAGGCGATGGGTGAGGAGGGGGACGAGGTGAGGCGATGGGTGAGGAGGGGGACGAGGTGAGGCGATGGGTGAGGAGGGGGACGAGGTGAGGTGATGGGTGAGGAGGGGGACGAGGTGAGGTGATGGGTGAGGAGGGGGACGAGGTGAGGTGATGGGTGCGGAGGGGAACTAGGTGAGGTGATGGGTGAGGAGGAGGACGAGGTGAGGTGATGGGTTAGGTGAGGTGATGGGTGGCGAGATGATGGGTGAGAAGGTGAGGCGATGGGTGAGGAGAGACGAGGTGAGGCGATGGGTGAGAAGGGGACGAGGTGAGGCGATGAGTGAGGAGGGGGACGAGGTGAGGCGATGGGTGAGGAGGGGGACGAGGTGAGGGGATGGGTGAGGAGGGGGACGAGGTGAGGCGATGGGTGAGGAGGGGGACGAGGTGAGGTGATGGGTGAGGAGGGGGACGAGGTGAGGTGATGGGTGAGGAGGGGGACGAGGTGAGGTGATGGGTGAGGAGGGGGACGAGGTGAGGTGATGGGTTAGGAGGGGGACGAGGTGAGGTGATGAGTGAGGAGGGGGACGAGGTGAGGCGATGGGTGAGGAGGGGGACGAGGTGAGGCGATGGGTGAGGAGGGGGACGAGGTGAGGTGATGGGTGAGGAGGGGGACGAGGTGAGGCGATGAGTGAGGAGGGGGACGAGGTGAGGCGATGGGTGAGGAGGGAGACGAGGTGAGGCGATGGGTGAGGAGGGGGACGAGGTGAGGCGATGAGTGAGGAGGGGGACGAGGTGAGGTGATGGGTGAGGAGGGGGACGAGGTGAGGTGATGGTTTAGGTGAGGTGATGGGTGGCGAGGTGATGGGTGAGAAGATGAGGTGATGGGTGAGGAGAGACGAGGTGAGGCGATGGGTGAGGAGGGGGAAGAGGTGAGGTGATGTGTGAGGAGGGAGACGAGGTGAGGTGATGGGTGAGGAGGGGGACGAGGTGAGGCGATGGGTGAGGAGGGGGACGAGGTGAGGCGATGGGTGAGGAGGGGGACGAGGTGAGGCGATGGGTGAGGAGGGAGACGAGGTGAGGCGATGGGTGAGGAGGGGGACGAGGTGAGGCGATGGGTGAGAAGGGGGACGAGGTGAGGCGATGGGTGAGGAGGGGGACGAGGTGAGGCGATGGGTGAGGAGGGAGACGAGGTGAGGCGATGGGTGAGGAGGGAGACGAGGTGAGGCGATGGGTGAGGAGGGGGACGAGGTGAGGCGATGAGTGAGGAGGGGGACGAGGTGAGGTGATGGGTGAGGAGGGGGACGAGGTGAGGTGATGCTTTAGGTGAGGTGATGGGTGGCGAGGTGATGGGTGAGAAGGTGAGGTGATGGGTGAGGAGAGACAAGGTGAGGTGATGGTTGAGGAGGGGGACGAGGTGAGGCGATGGGTGAGAAGGGGGACGAGGTGAGGCGATGGGTGAGGAGGGGGACGAGGCGAGGCGATGGGTGAGGAGGGGGACGAGGTGAGGCGATGGGTGAGGAGGGGGACGAGGTGAGGCGATGGGTGAGAAGGGGGACGAGGTGAGGCGATGGGTGAGGAGGGGGACGAGGTGAGGCGATGGGTGAGGAGGGAGACGAGGTGAGGCGATGGGTGAGGAGGGGGACGAGGTGAGGCGATGGGTGAGGAGGGGGACGAGGTGAGGCGATGAGTGAGGAGGGGGACGAGGTGAGGTGATGGGTGAGGAGGGGGACGAGGTGAGGTGATGGGTTAGGTGAGGTGATGGGTGGCGAGGTGATGGGTGAGAAGGTGAGGTGATGGGTGAGGAGAGACGAGGTGAGGCGATAGGTGAGGAGGGTGACGAGGTGAGGCGATGGGTGAGGAGGGGGACGAGGTGAGGTGATGGGTGAGGAGGGGGACGAGGTGAGGTGGGATGGGTGAGGAGGGGGACGAGGTGAGGCGATGGGTGAGGAGGGGGACGAGGTGAGGCGATGGGTGAGGAGGGGGACGAGGTGAGGCGATGGGTGAGGAGGGGGACGAGGTGAGGCGATGGGTGAGGAGGGGGACGAGGTGAGGCGATGGGTGAGGAGGGGGACGAGGTGAGGCGATGGGTGAGGAGGGGGACGAGGTGAGGCGATGGGTGAGGAGGGGGACGAGGTGAGGCGATGGGTGAGGAGGGGGACGAGGTGAGGCGATGGGTGAGGAGGGGGACGAGGTGAGGCGATGAGTGAGGAGGGGGACGAGGTGAGGTGATGGGTGAGGAGGGGGACGAGGTGAGGTGATGGTTTAGGTGAGGTGATGGGTGGCGAGGTGATGGGTGGCGAGGTGAGGTGATGGGTGAGGAGAGACGAGGTGAGGCGATGGGTGAGGAGGGGGACGAGGTGAGGTGATGGGTTAGGTGAGGTGATGGGTGGCGAGGTGATGGGTGAGAAGGTGAGGTGATGGGTGAGGAGAGACGAGGTGAGGCGATGGGTGAGGAGGGGGAAGAGGTGAGGTGATGTGTGAGGAGGGAGACGAGGTGAGGTGATGGGTGAGGAGGGGGACAAGGTGAGGCGATGGGTGAGGAGGGAGACGAGGTGAGGCAATGGGTGAGGAGGGGGACGAGATGAGGCGATGGGTGAGGAGGGAGACGAGGTGAGGTGATGGGTGAGGAGGGGGACGAGGTGAGGCGATGGGTGAGGAGGGGGACGAGGTGAGGCGATGGGAGAGGAGGGGGACGAGGTGAGGCGATGAGTGAGGAGGGGGACGAGGTGAGGCGATGGGTGAGGAGGGGGACGAGGTGAGGCGATGGGTGAGGAGGGGGACGAGGTGAGGCGATGGGTGAGGAGGGAGACGAGGTGAGGCGATGGGTGAGGAGGGGGACGAGGTGAGGTGATGAGTAAGGAGGGGGACGAGGTGAGGCGATGGGTGAGGAGGGGGACGAGGTGAGGCGATGGGTGAGGAGGGGGACGAGGTGAGGTGATGGGTGAGCAGGGGGACGAGGTGAGGTGATGGGTGAGGAGGGGGACGAGGTGAGGTGATGGGTGAGGAGGGGGACGAGGTGAGGTGATGGGTGCGGAGGGGAACTAGGTGAGGTGATGGGTGAGGAGGAGGACGAGGTGAGGTGATGGGTTAGGTGAGGTGATGGGTGGCGAGGTGATGGGTGAGAAGGTGAGGCGATGGGTGAGGAGAGACGAGGTGAGGCGATGGGTGAGAAGGGGACGAGGTGAGGCGATGAGTGAGGAGGGGGACGAGGTGAGGCGATGGGTGAGGAGGGGGACGAGGTGAGGGGATGGGTGAGGAGGGGGACGAGGTGAGGCGATGGGTGAGGAGGGAGACGAGGTGAGGTGATGGGTGAGGAGGGGGACGAGGTGAGGTGATGGGTGAGGAGGGGGACGAGGTGAGGTGATGGGTGAGGAGGGGGACGAGGTGAGGTGATGGGTTAGGAGGGGGACGAGGTGAGGTGATGAGTGAGGAGGGGGACGAGGTGAGGCGATGGGTGAGGAGGGGGACGAGGTGAGGCGATGGGTGAGGAGGGGGACGAGGTGAGGTGATGGGTGAGGAGGGGGACGAGGTGAGGCGATGAGTGAGGAGGGGGACGAGGTGAGGCGATGGGTGAGGAGGGGGACGAGGTGAGGCGATGGGTGAGGAGGGGACGAGGTGAGGCGATGAGTGAGGAGGGGGACGAGGTGAGGTGATGGGTGAGGAGGGGGACGAGGTGAGGTGATGGTTTAGGTGAGGTGATGGGTGGCGAGGTGATGGGTGAGAAGATGAGGTGATGGGTGAGGAGAGACGAGGTGAGGCGATGGGTGAGGAGGGGGAAGAGGTGAGGCGATGTGTGAGGAGGGAGACGAGGTGAGGCGATGGGTGAGGAGGGGGACGAGGTGAGGTGATGGGTGAGGAGGGGGACGAGGTGAGGCGATGGGTGAGGAGGGGGACGAGGTGAGGCGATGGGTGAGGAGGGAGACGAGGTGAGGCGATGGGTGAGGAGGGGGACGAGGTGAGGCGATGGGTGAGGAGGGGGACGAGGTGAGGCGATGGGTGAGAAGGGGGACGAGGTGAGGCGATGGGTGAGGAGGGGGACGAGGTGAGGCGATGGGTGAGGAGGGAGACGAGGTGAGGCGATGGGTGAGGAGGGGGACGAGGTGAGGCGATGGGTGAGAAGGGGGACGAGGTGAGGCGATGGGTGAGGAGGGGGACGAGGTGAGGCGATGGGTGAGGAGGGGGACGAGGTGAGGCGATGGGTGAGGAGGGGGACGAGGTGAGGTGATGGGTGAGAAGGGGGACGAGGTGAGGCGATGGGTGAGGAGAGGGACGAGGTGAGGCGATGGGTGAGGAGGGAGACGAGGTGAGGCGATGGGTGAGGAGGGGGACGAGGTGAGGCGATGGGTGAGTAGGGGGACGAGGTGAGGCGATGAGTGAGGAGGGGGACGAGGTGAGGTGATGGGTGAGGAGGGGGACGAGGTGAGGTGATGGTTTAGGTGAGGTGATGGGTGGCGAGGTGATGGGTGAGAAGGTGAGGTGATGGGTGAGGAGAGACAAGGTGAGGTGATGGTTGAGGAGGGGGACGAGGTGAGGCGATGGGTGAGAAGGGGGACGAGGTGAGGCGATGGGTGAGGAGGGGGACGAGGTGAGGCGATGGGTGAGGAGGGGGACGAGGTGAGGCGATGGGTGAGGAGGGGGACGAGGTGAGGTGATGGGTGAGAAGGGGGACGAGGTGAGGCGATGGGTGAGGAGGGGGACGAGGTGAGGCGATGGGTGAGGAGGGAGACGAGGTGAGGCGATGGGTGAGGAGGGGGACGAGGTGAGGCGATGAGTGAGGAGGGGGACGAGGTGAGGTGATGGGTGAGGAGGGGGACGAGGTGAGGTGATGGTTTAGGTGAGGTGATGGGTGGCGAGGTGATGGGTGAGAAGGTGAGGTGATGGGTGAGGAGAGACAAGGTGAGGTGATGGTTGAGGAGGGGGACGAGGTGAGGCGATGGGTGAGGAGGGGGACGAGGTGAGGTGATGGTTTAGGTGAGGTGATGGGTGGCGAGGTGATGGGTGAGAAGGTGAGGTGATGGGTGAGGAGAGACAAGGTGAGGTGATGGTTGAGGAGGGGGACGAGGTGAGGCGATGGGTGAGGAGGGGGACGAGGTGAGGTGATGGGTTAGGTGAGGTGATGGGTGGCGAGGTGATGGGTGAGAAGGTGAGGTGATGGGTGAGGAGAGACGAGGTGAGGCGATGGGTGAGGAGGGGGACGAGGTGAGGTGATGGGTTAGGTGAGGTGATGGGTGGCGAGGTGATGGGTGAGAAGGTGAGGTGATGGGTGAGGAGAGACGAGGTGAGGTGATGGGTGAGGAGGGGGACAAGGTGAGGCGATGGGTGAGGAGGGAGACGAGGTGAGGCGATGGGTGAGGAGGGAGACGAGGTGAGGCGATGGGTGAGGAGGGGGACGAGATGAGGCGATGGGTGAGGAGGGAGACGAGGTGAGGTGATGGGTGAGGAGGGGGACGAGGTGAGGCGATGGGTGAGGAGGGGGACGAGGTGAGGCGATGGGTGAGGAGGGAAACGAGGTGAGGCGATGGGTGAGGAGGGGGACGAGGTGAGGCGATGGGTGAGGAGGGGGACGAGGTGAGGCGATGGGTGAGGAGGGAGACGAGGTGAGGCGATGGGTGAGGAGGGGGACGAGGTGAGGTGATGGGTGAGAAGATGAGGTGATGGGTGAGGAGAGACGAGGTGAGGCGATGGGTGAGGAGGGGGATGAGGTGAGGTGATGGGTTAGGTGAGGTGATGGGTGGCGAGGTGATGGGTGAGAAGGTGAGGTGATGGGTGAGGAGAGACGAGGTGAGGCGATGGGTGAGGAGGGGGAAGAGGTGAGGTGATGTGTGAGGAGGGAGACGAGGTGAGGTGATGGGTGAGGAGGGGGACAAGGTGAGGCGATGGGTGAGGAGGGAGACGAGGTGAGGCGATGGGTGAGGAGGGAGACGAGGTGAGGCGATGGGTGAGGAGGGGGACAAGATGAGGCGATGGGTGAGGAGGGAGACGAGGTGAGGCGATGGGTGAGGAGGGGGACGAGGTGAGGCGATGGGTGAGGAGGGGGACGAGGTGAGGCGATGGGTGAGGAGGGAAACGAGGTGAGGCGATGGGTGAGGAGGGGGACGAGGTGAGGCGATGGGTGAGGAGGGGGACGAGGTGAGGCGATGGGTGAGGAGGGAGACGAGGTGAGGCGATGGGTGAGGAGGGGGACGAGGTGAGGCGATGGGTGAGAAGGGGGACGAGGTGAGGCGATGGGTGAGGAGGGGGACGAGGTGAGGCGATGGGTGAGGAGGGGGACGAGGTGAGGCGATGGGTGAGGAGGGGGACGAGGTGAGGCGATGGGTGAGATAGGGGACGAGGTGAGGCGATGGGTGAGGAGGGGGACGAGGTGAGGCGATGGGTGAGGAGGGAGACGAGATGAGGCGATGGGTGAGGAGGGGGACGAGGTGAGGCGATGGGTGAGGAGGGGGACGAGGTGAGGCGATGAGTGAGGAGGGGGACGAGGTGAGGTGATGGGTGAGGAGGGGGACGAGGTGAGGTGATGGTTTAGGTGAGGTGATGGGTGGCGAGGTGATGGGTGAGAAGGTGAGGTGATGGGTGAGGAGAGACAAGGTGAGGTGATGGTTGAGGAGGGGGACGAGGTGAGGCGATGGGTAAGGAGGGGGACGAGGTGAGGTGATGGTTTAGGTGAGGTGATGGGTGGCGAGGTGATGGGTGAGAAGGTGAGGTGATGGGTGAGGAGAGACAAGGTGAGGTGATGGTTGAGGAGGGGGACGAGGTGAGGCGATGGGTGAGGAGGGGGACGAGGTGAGGTGATGGGTTAGGTGAGGTGATGGGTGGCGAGGTGATGGGTGAGAAGGTGAGGTGATGGGTGAGGAGAGACGAGGTGAGGCGATGGGTGAGGAGGGGGAAGAGGTGAGGCGATGTGTGAGGAGGGAGACGAGGTGAGGTGATGGGTGAGGAGGGGGACAAGGTGAGGCGACGGGTGAGGAGGGAGACGAGGTGAGGCGATGGGTGAGGAGGGAGACGAGGTGAGGCGATGGGTGAGGAGGGAGACGAGGTGAGGCGATGGGTGAGGAGGGGGACGAGGTGAGGAGATGGGTGAGGAGGGGGACGAGGTGAGGCGATGGGTGAGGAGGGGGACGAGGTGAGGCGATGGGTGAGGAGGGGGACGAGGTGAGGGGATGGGTGAGGAGGGGGACGAGGTGAGGCGATGGGTGAGGAGGGGGACGAGGTGAGGCGATGGGTGAGGAGGGGGACGAGGTGAGGCGATGGGTGAGGAGGGGGACGAGGTCAGGCGATGGGTGAGGAGGGGGACGAGGTCAGGCGATGGGTGAGGAGGGGGACGAGGTGAGGCGATGGGTGAGGAGGGGGACGAGGTGAGGCGATGGGTGAGGAGGGGGACGAGGTGAGGCGATGGGTGAGGAGGGGGACGAGGTGAGGCGATGGGTGAGGAGGGAGACGAGGTGAGGCGATGGGTGAGGAGGGAGACGAGGTGAGGCGATGGGTGAGGAGGGGGACGAGGTGAGGCGATGGGTGAGGAGGGGGACGAGGTGAGGCGATGGGTGAGGAGGGGGACGAGGTGAGGCGATGGGTGAGGAGGGGGACGAGGTGAGGCGATGGGTGAGGAGGGGGACGAGGTGAGGCGATGGGTGAGGAGGGGGACGAGGTGAGGCGATGGGTGAGGAGGGGGACGAGGTGAGGCGATGGGTGAGGAGGGGGACGAGGTCAGGCGATGGGTGAGGAGGGGGACGAGGTGAGGCGATGGGTGAGGATGGGGACGAGGTGAGGCGATGGGTGAGGAGGGGGACGAGGTGAGGCGATGGGTGAGGAGGGAGACGAGGTGAGGCGATGGGTGAGGAGGGGGACGAGGTGAGGTGATGGGTGAGGAGGGGGACAAGGTGAGGCGATGGGTGAGGAGGGGGACGAGGTGAGGCGATGGGTGAGGAGGGGGACGAGGTGAGGCGATGGGTGAGGAGGGGGACGAGGTGAGGCGATGGGTGAGGAGGGGGACGAGGTGAGGTGATGGGTGAGGAGGGGGACGAGGTGAAGTGATGGGTGAGGAGGGGGACGAGGTGAGGTGATGAGTGAGGAGGGGGACGAGGTGAGGCGATGGGTGAGGAGGGGGACGAGGTGAGGCGATGGGTGAGGAGGGGGACGAGGTGAGGCGATGGGTGAGGAGGGGGACGAGGTGAGGCGATGAGTGAGGAGGGGGACGAGGTGAGGGGATGGGTGAGGAGGGGGACGAGGTGAGGTGATGGGTGAGGAGGGGGACGAGGTGAGGCGATGGGTGAGGAGGGGGACGAGGTGAGGCGATGGGTGAGGAGGGGGACGAGGTGAGGTGATGGGTGAGGAGGGGGACGAGGTGAGGTGATGGGTGAGGAGGGGGACGAGGTGAGGCGATGGGTGAGGGGGACGAGGTGAGGTGATGGGTGAGGAGGGGGACGAGGTGAGGCGATGGGTGAGGAGGGGGACGAGGTCAGGCGATGGGTGAGGAGGGGGACGAGGTGAGGCGATGGGTGAGGAGGGGGACGAGGTGAGGCGATGGGTGAGGAGGGGGACGAGGTGAGGCGATGGGTGAGGAGGGGGACGAGGTGAGGCGATGGGTGAGGAGGGAGACGAGGTGAGGCGATGGGTGAGGAGGGGGACGAGGTGAGGTGATGGGTGAGGAGGGGGACGAGGTGAGGCGATGGGTGAGGAGGGGGACGAGGTGAGGCGATGGGTGAGGAGGGGGATGAGGTGAGGCGATGGGTGAGGAGGGGGACGAGGTGAGGCGATGGGTGAGGAGGGGGACGAGGTGAGGTGATGGGTGAGGAGGGGGACGAGGTGAGGTGATGGGTGAGGAGGGGGACGAGGTGAGGTGATGAGTGAGGAGGGGGACGAGGTGAGGCGATGGGTGAGGAGGGGGACGAGGTGAGGCGATGGGTGAGGAGGGGGACGAGGTGAGGGGATGGGTGAAGAGGGGGACGAGGTGAGGTGATGGGTGAGGAGGGGGACGAGGTGAGGCGATGGGTGAGGAGGGGGACGAGGTGAGGCGATGAGTGAGGAGGGGGACGAGGTGAGGTGATGGGTGAGGAGGGGGACGAGGTGAGGTGATGGGTGAGGAGGGGGACGAGGTGAGGCGATGGGTGAGGGGGACGAGGTGAGGTGATGGGTGAGGAGGGGGACGAGGTGAGGTGATGGGTGAGGAGGGGGACGAGGTGAGGCGATGAGTGAGGAGGGGGACGAGGTGAGGCGATGGGTGAGGAGGGAGACGAGGTGAGGCGATGGGTGAGGAGGGGGACGAGGTGAGGTGATGAGTAAGGAGGGGGACGAGGTGAGGCGATGGGTGAGGAGGGGGACGAGGTGAGGTGATGAGTGAGGAGGGGGACGAGGTGAGGTGATGGGTGAGGAGGGGGACGAGGTGAGGTGATGGGTTAGGTGAGGTGATGGGTGGCGAGGTGATGGGTGAGAAGGTGAGGTGATGGGTGAGGAGAGACGAGGTGAGGCGATGGGTGAGGAGGGTGACGAGGTGAGGCGATGGGTGAGAAGGGGGACGAGGTGAGGTGTGATGGGTGAGGAGGGGGACGAGGTGAGGTGTGATGGGTGAGGAGGGGGACGAGGTGAGGCGATGGGTGAGGAGGGGGACGAGGTGAGGCGATGGGTGAGGAGGGGGACGAGGTGAGGCGATGGGTGAGGAGGGGGACGAGGTGAGGCGATGGGTGAGGAGGGGGACGAGGTGAGGCGATGGGTGAGGAGGGGGACGAGGTGAGGCGATGGGTGAGGAGGGGGACGAGGTGAGGCGATGGGTGAGGAGGGGGACGAGGTGAGGCGATGGGTGAGAAGGGGGACGAGGTGAGGTGATGGGTGAGGAGGGGGACGAGGTGAGGTGATGGGTGAGGAGGGGGACGAGGTGAGGTGATGAGTGAGGAGGGGGACGAGGTGAGGCGATGGGTGAGGAGGGAGACGAGGTGAGGCGATGGGTGAGGAGGGGGACGAGGTGAGGCGATGGGTGAGGAGGGGGACGAGGTGAGGTGATGAGTGAGGAGGGGGACGAGGTGAGGCGATGGGTGAGGGGGCCGAGGTGAGGTGATGAGTGAGGAGGGGTACGAGGTGAGGTGATGGGTGAGGAGGGGGACGAGGTGAGGTGATGATTTAGGTGAGGTGATGGGTGGCGAGGTGATGGGTGAGAAGGTGAGGTGATGGGTGAGGAGAGACAGGGTGAGGTGATGGTTGAGGAGGGGCACGAGGTGAGGTGATGGGTTAGGTGAGGTGATGGGTGGCGAGGTGATGGGTGAGAAGGTGAGGTGATGGGTGAGGAGAGACGAGGTGAGGCGATGGGTGAGGAGGGGGACGAGGTGAGGCGTGGGTGAGGAGGGGGACGAGGTGAGGCGATGGGTGAGGAGGGAGACGAGGTGAGGCGATGGGTGAGGAGGGAGACGAGGTGAGGCGATGGGTGAGGAAGGGGACGAGGTGAGGCGATGGGTGAGGAGGGGGACGAGGTGAGGCGATGAGTGAGGAGGGGGACGAGGTGAGGCGATGGGTGAGGAGGGGGACGAGGTGAGGCGATGGGTGAGGAGGGGGACGAGGTGAGGCGATGAGTGAGGAGGGGGACGAGGTGAGGGGATGGGTGAGGAGGGGGACGAGGTGAGGTGATGGGTGAGGAGGGGGACGAGGTGAGGCGATGGGTGAGGAGGGGGACGAGGTGAGGCGATGAGTGAGGAGGGGGACGAGGTGAGGTGATGGGTGAGGAGGGGGACGAGGTGAGGCGATGGGTGAGGAGGGGGACGAGGTGAGGCGATGGGTGAGGGGGACGAGGTGAGGTGATGGGTGAGGAGGGGGACGAGGTGAGGTGATGGGTGAGGAGGGGGACGAGGTGAGGCGATGAGTGAGGAGGGGGACGAGGTGAGGCGATGGGTGAGGAGGGAGACGAGGTGAGGCGATGGGTGAGGAGGGGGACGAGGTGAGGCGATGAGTGAGGAGGGGGACGAGGTGAGGCGATGGGTGAGGAGGGGGACGAGGTGAGGTGATGAGTGAGGAGGGGGACGAGGTGAGGTGATGGGTGAGGAGGGGGACGAGGTGAGGTGATGGGTTAGGTGAGGTGATGGGTGGCGAGGTGATGGGTGAGAAGGTGAGGTGATGGGTGAGGAGAGACGAGGTGAGGCGATGGGTGAGGAGGGTGACGAGGTGAGGCGATGGGTGAGGAGGGGGACGAGGTGAGGTGATGGGTGAGGAGGGGGACGAGGTGAGGTGTGATGGGTGAGGAGGGGGACGAGGTGAGGCGATGGGTGAGGAGGGAGACGAGGTGAGGCGATGGGTGAGGAAGGGGACGAGGTGAGGCGATGGGTGAGGAGGGGGACGAGGTGAGGCGATGGGTGAGGAGGGGGACGAGGTGAGGCGATGGGTGAGGAGGGGGACGAGGTGAGGCGATGGGTGAGGAGGGGGACGAGGTGAGGTGATGGGTGAGGAGGGGGACGAGGTGAGGTGATGGGTGAGGAGGGGGACGAGGTGAGGTGATGAGTGAGGAGGGGGACGAGGTGAGGCGATGGGTGAGGAGGGAGACGAGGTGAGGCGATGGGTGAGGAGGGGGACGAGGTGAGGCGATGGGTGAGGAGGGGGACGAGGTGAGGTGAGGAGTGAGGAGGGGGACGAGGTGAGGCGATGGGTGAGGAGGGGGACGAGGTGAGGTGATGAGTGAGGAGGGGGACGAGGTGAGGTGATGGGTGAGGAGGGGGACGAGGTGAGGTGATGGTTTAGGTGAGGTGATGGGTGGCGAGGTGATGGGTGAGAAGGTGAGGTGATGGGTGAGGAGAGACAAGGTGAGGTGATGGTTGAGGAGGGGAACGAGGTGAGGTGATGGGTTAGGTGAGGTGATGGGTGGCGAGGTGATGGGTGAGAAGGTGAGGTGATAGGTGAGGAGAGACGAGCTGAGGTGATGGGTTAGGAGGGGGACGAGGTGAGGTGATGAGTGAGGAGGGGGACGAGGTGAGGCGATGGGTGAGGAGGGGGACGAGGTGAGGTGATGGGTGAGGAGAGACAAGGTGAGGTGATGGTTGAGGAGGGGGACGAGGTGAGGCGATGGGTAAGGAGGGGGACGAGGTGAGGTGATGGTTTAGGTGAGGTGATGGGTGGCGAGGTGATGGGTGAGAAGGTGAGGTGATGGGTGAGGAGAGACAAGGTGAGGTGATGGTTGAGGAGGGGGACGAGGTGAGGCGATGGGTGAGGAGGGGGACGAGGTGAGGTGATGGGTTAGGTGAGGTGATGGGTGGCGAGGTGATGGGTGAGAAGGTGAGGTGATGGGTGAGGAGAGACGAGGTGAGGCGATGGGTGAGGAGGGGGAAGAGGTGAGGCGATGTGTGAGGAGGGAGACGAGGTGAGGTGATGGGTGAGGAGGGGGACGAGGTGAGGCGATGGGTGAGGAGGGAGACGAGGTGAGGCGATGGGTGAGGAGGGAGACGAGGTGAGGCGATGGGTGAGGAGGGAGACGAGGTGAGGCGATGGGTGAGGAGGGGGACGAGGTGAGGCGATGGGTGAGGAGGGGGACGAGGTGAGGCGATGGGTGAGGAGGGGGACGAGGTGAGGGGATGGGTGAGGAGGGGGACGAGGTGAGGCGATGGGTGAGGAGGGGGACGAGGTGAGGCGATGGGTGAGGAGGGGGACGAGGTGAGGCGATGGGTGAGGAGGGGGACGAGGTCAGGCGATGGGTGAGGAGGGGGACGAGGTGAGGCGATGGGTGAGGAGGGGGACGAGGTGAGGCGATGGGTGAGGAGGGGGACGAGGTGAGGCGATGGGTGAGGAGGGAGACGAGGTGAGGCGATGGGTGAGGAGGGGGACGAGGTGAGGCGATGAGTGAGGAGGGGGACGAGGTGAGGCGATGGGTGAGGAGGGGGACGAGGTGAGGTGATGAGTGAGGAGGGGGACGAGGTGAGGTGATGGGTGAGGAGGGGGACGAGGTGAGGTGATGGGTTAGGTGAGGTGATGGGTGGCGAGGTGATGGGTGAGAAGGTGAGGTGATGGGTGAGGAGAGACGAGGTGAGGCGATGGGTGAGGAGGGTGACGAGGTGAGGCGATGGGTGAGGAGGGGGACGAGGTGAGGTGATGGGTGAGGAGGGGGACGAGGTGAGGTGTGATGGGTGAGGAGGGGGACGAGGTGAGGCGATGGGTGAGGAGGGAGACGAGGTGAGGCGATGGGTGAGGAAGGGGACGAGGTGAGGCGATGGGTGAGGAGGGGGACGAGGTGAGGCGATGGGTGAGGAGGGGGACGAGGTGAGGCGATGGGTGAGGAGGGGGACGAGGTGAGGCGATGGGTGAGGAGGGGGACGAGGTGAGGTGATGGGTGAGGAGGGGGACGAGGTGAGGTGATGGGTGAGGAGGGGGACGAGGTGAGGTGATGAGTGAGGAGGGGGACGAGGTGAGGCGATGGGTGAGGAGGGAGACGAGGTGAGGCGATGGGTGAGGAGGGGGACGAGGTGAGGCGATGGGTGAGGAGGGGGACGAGGTGAGGTGAGGAGTGAGGAGGGGGACGAGGTGAGGCGATGGGTGAGGAGGGGGACGAGGTGAGGTGATGAGTGAGGAGGGGGACGAGGTGAGGTGATGGGTGAGGAGGGGGACGAGGTGAGGTGATGGTTTAGGTGAGGTGATGGGTGGCGAGGTGATGGGTGAGAAGGTGAGGTGATGGGTGAGGAGAGACAAGGTGAGGTGATGGTTGAGGAGGGGAACGAGGTGAGGTGATGGGTTAGGTGAGGTGATGGGTGGCGAGGTGATGGGTGAGAAGGTGAGGTGATAGGTGAGGAGAAACGAGCTGAGGTGATGGGTTAGGAGGGGGACGAGGTGAGGTGATGAGTGAGGAGGGGGACGAGGTGAGGCGATGGGTGAGGAGGGGGACGAGGTGAGGTGATGGGTGAGGAGAGACAAGGTGAGGTGATGGTTGAGGAGGGGGACGAGGTGAGGCGATGGGTAAGGAGGGGGACGAGGTGAGGTGATGGTTTAGGTGAGGTGATGGGTGGCGAGGTGATGGGTGAGAAGGTGAGGTGATGGGTGAGGAGAGACAAGGTGAGGTGATGGTTGAGGAGGGGGACGAGGTGAGGCGATGGGTGAGGAGGGGGACGAGGTGAGGTGATGGGTTAGGTGAGGTGATGGGTGGCGAGGTGATGGGTGAGAAGGTGAGGTGATGGGTGAGGAGAGACGAGGTGAGGCGATGGGTGAGGAGGGGGAAGAGGTGAGGCGATGTGTGAGGAGGGAGACGAGGTGAGGTGATGGGTGAGGAGGGGGACGAGGTGAGGCGATGGGTGAGGAGGGAGACGAGGTGAGGCGATGGGTGAGGAGGGAGACGAGGTGAGGCGATGGGTGAGGAGGGAGACGAGGTGAGGCGATGGGTGAGGAGGGGGACGAGGTGAGGCGATGGGTGAGGAGGGGGACGAGGTGAGGCGATGGGTGAGGAGGGGGACGAGGTGAGGGGATGGGTGAGGAGGGGGACGAGGTGAGGCGATGGGTGAGGAGGGGGACGAGGTGAGGCGATGGGTGAGGAGGGGGACGAGGTGAGGCGATGGGTGAGGAGGGGGACGAGGTCAGGCGATGGGTGAGGAGGGGGACGAGGTGAGGCGATGGGTGAGGAGGGGGACGAGGTGAGGCGATGGGTGAGGAGGGGGACGAGGTGAGGCGATGGGTGAGGAGGGGGACGAGGTGAGGCGATGGGTGAGGAGGGGGACGAGGTGAGGCGATGGGTGAGGAGGGAGACGAGGTGAGGCGATGGGTGAGGAGGGAGACGAGGTGAGGCGATGGGTGAGGAGGGGGACGAGGTGAGGCGATGGGTGAGGAGGGGGACGAGGTGAGGCGATGGGTGAGGAGGGGAACGAGGTGAGGCGATGGGTGAGGAGGGGGACGAGGTGAGGCGATGGGTGAGGAGGGGGACGAGGTGAGGCGATGGGTGAGGAGGGGGACGAGGTGAGGCGATGGGTGAGGAGGGGGACGAGGTCAGGCGATGGGTGAGGAGGGGGACGAGGTGAGGCGATGGGTGAGGATGGGGACGAGGTGAGGCGATGGGTGAGGAGGGGGACGAGGTGAGGCGATGGGTGAGGAGGGAGACGAGGTGAGGCGATGGGTGAGGAGGGGGACGAGGTGAGGCGATGGGTGAGGAGGGGGACAAGGTGAGGCGATGGGTGAGGAGGGGGACGAGGTGAGGCGATGGGTGAGGAGGGGGACGAGGTGAGGCGATGGGTGAGGAGGGGGACGAGGTGAGGCGATGGGTGAGGAGGGGGACGAGGTGAGGTGATGGGTGAGGAGGGGGACGAGGTGAAGTGATGGGTGAGGAGGGGGACGAGGTGAGGCGATGAGTGAGGAGGGGGACGAGGTGAGGCGATGGGTGAGGAGGGGGACGAGGTGAGGCGATGGGTGAGGAGGGGGACGAGGTGAGGCGATGGGTGAGGAGGGGGACGAGGTGAGGCGATGAGTGAGGAGGGGGACGAGGTGAGGGGATGGGTGAGGAGGGGGACGAGGTGAGGTGATGGGTGAGGAGGGGGACGAGGTGAGGCGATGGGTGAGGAGGGGGACGAGGTGAGGCGATGGGTGAGGAGGGGGACGAGGTGAGGTGATGGGTGAGGAGGGGGACGAGGTGAGGTGATGGGTGAGGAGGGGGACGAGGTGAGGCGATGGGTGAGGGGGACGAGGTGAGGTGATGGGTGAGGAGGGGGACGAGGTGAGGTGATGGGTGAGGAGGGGGACGAGGTGAGGCGATGGGTGAGGAGGGGGACGAGGTCAGGCGATGGGTGAGGAGGGGGACGAGGTGAGGCGATGGGTGAGGAGGGGGACGAGGTGAGGCGATGGGTGAGGAGGGGGACGAGGTGAGGCGATGGGTGAGGAGGGGGACGAGGTGAGGCGATGGGTGAGGAGGGAGACGAGGTGAGGCGATGGGTGAGGAGGGGGACGAGGTGAGGTGATGGGTGAGGAGGGGGACGAGGTGAGGCGATGGGTGAGGAGGGGGACGAGGTGAGGCGATGGGTGAGGAGGGGGACGAGGTGAGGCGATGGGTGAGGAGGGGGACGAGGTGAGGCGATGGGTGAGGAGGGGGACGAGGTGAGGTGATGGGTGAGGAGGGGGACGAGGTGAGGTGATGGGTGAGGAGGGGGACGAGGTGAGGTGATGAGTGAGGAGGGGGACGAGGTGAGGCGATGGGTGAGGAGGGGGACGAGGTGAGGCGATGGGTGAGGAGGGGGACGAGGTGAGGCGATGAGTGAGGAGGGGGACGAGGTGAGGGGATGGGTGAAGAGGGGGACGAGGTGAGGTGATGGGTGAGGAGGGGGACGAGGTGAGGCGATGGGTGAGGAGGGGGACGAGGTGAGGCGATGAGTGAGGAGGGGGACGAGGTGAGGTGATGGGTGAGGAGGGGGACGAGGTGAGGTGATGGGTGAGGAGGGGGACGAGGTGAGGCGATGGGTGAGGGGGACGAGGTGAGGTGATGGGTGAGGAGGGGGACGAGGTGAGGTGATGGGTGAGGAGGGGGACGAGGTGAGGCGATGAGTGAGGAGGGGGACGAGGTGAGGCGATGGGTGAGGAGGGAGACGAGGTGAGGCGATGGGTGAGGAGGGGGACGAGGTGAGGTGATGAGTGAGGAGGGGGACGAGGTGAGGCGATGGGTGAGGAGGGGGACGAGGTGAGGTGATGAGTGAGGAGGGGGACGAGGTGAGGTGATGGGTGAGGAGGGGGACGAGGTGAGGTGATGGGTTAGGTGAGGTGATGGGTGGCGAGGTGATGGGTGAGAAGGTGAGGTGATGGGTGAGGAGAGACGAGGTGAGGCGATGGGTGAGGAGGGTGACGAGGTGAGGCAATGGGTGAGGAGGGGGACGAGGTGAGGTGTGATGGGTGAGGAGGGGGACGAGGTGAGGTGTGATGGGTGAGGAGGGGGACGAGGTGAGGCGATGGGTGAGGAGGGGGACGAGGTGAGGCGATGGGTGAGGAGGGGGACGAGGTGAGGCGATGGGTGAGGAGGGGGACGAGGTGAGGCGATGGGTGAGGAGGGGGACGAGGTGAGGCGATGGGTGAGGAGGGGGACGAGGTGAGGCGATGGGTGAGGAGGGGGACGAGGTGAGGCGATGGGTGAGGAGGGGGACGAGGTGAGGCGATGGGTGAGAAGGGGGACGAGGTGAGGCGATGGGTGAGGAGGGGGACGAGGTGAGGTGATGGGTGAGGAGGGGGACGAGGTGAGGTGATGAGTGAGGAGGGGGACGAGGTGAGGCGATGGGTGAGGAGGGAGACGAGGTGAGGCGATGGGTGAGGAGGGGGACGAGGTGAGGCGATGGGTGAGGAGGGGGACGAGGTGAGGTGATGAGTGAGGAGGGGGACGAGGTGAGGCGATGGGTGAGGGGCGCCGAGGTGAGGTGATGAGTGAGGAGGGGTACGAGGTGAGGTGATGGGTGAGGAGGGGGACGAGGTGAGGTGATGATTTAGGTGAGGTGATGGGTGGCGAGGTGATGGGTGAGAAGGTGAGGTGATGGGTGAGGAGAGACAGGGTGAGGTGATGGTTGAGGAGGGGCACGAGGTGAGGTGATGGGTTAGGTGAGGTGATGGGTTAGGTGAGGTGATGGGTGGCGAGGTGATGGGTGAGAAGGTGAGGTGATGGGTGAGGAGAGACGAGGTGAGGCGATGGGTGAGGAGGGGGACGAGGTGAGGCGATGGGTGAGGAGGGGGACGAGGTGAGGCGATGGGTGAGGAGGGAGACGAGGTGAGGCGATGGGTGAGGAGGGAGACGAGGTGAGGCGATGGGTGAGGAAGGGGACGAGGTGAGGCGATGGGTGAGGAGGGGGACGAGGTGAGGCGATGAGTGAGGAGGGGGACGAGGTGAGGCGATGGGTGAGGAGGGGGACGAGGGTGAGGCGATGGGTGAGGAGGGGGACGAGGTGAGGCGATGAGTGAGGAGGGGGACGAGGTGAGGGGATGGGTGAGGAGGGGGACGAGGTGAGGTGATGGGTGAGGAGGGGGACGAGGTGAGGCGATGGGTGAGGAGGGGGACGAGGTGAGGCGATGAGTGAGGAGGGGGACGAGGTGAGGTGATGGGTGAGGAGGGGGACGAGGTGAGGCGATGGGTGAGGAGGGGGACGAGGTGAGGCGATGGGTGAGGGGGACGAGGTGAGGTGATGGGTGAGGAGGGGGACGAGGTGAGGTGATGGGTGAGGAGGGGGACGAGGTGAGGCGATGAGTGAGGAGGGGGACGAGGTGAGGCGATGGGTGAGGAGGGAGACGAGGTGAGGCGATGGGTGAGGAGGGGGACGAGGTGAGGCGATGAGTGAGGAGGGGGACGAGGTGAGGCGATGGGTGAGGAGGGGGACGAGGTGAGGTGATGAGTGAGGAGGGGGACGAGGTGAGGTGATGGGTGAGGAGGGGGACGAGGTGAGGTGATGGGTTAGGTGAGGTGATGGGTGGCGAGGTGATGGGTGAGAAGGTGAGGTGATGGGTGAGGAGAGACGAGGTGAGGCGATGGGTGAGGAGGGTGACGAGGTGAGGCGATGGGTGAGGAGGGGGACGAGGTGAGGTGATGGGTGAGGAGGGGGACGAGGTGAGGTGTGATGGGTGAGGAGGGGGACGAGGTGAGGCGATGGGTGAGGAGGGAGACGAGGTGAGGCGATGGGTGAGGAAGGGGACGAGGTGAGGCGATGGGTGAGGAGGGGGACGAGGTGAGGCGATGGGTGAGGAAGGGGACGAGGTGAGGCGATGGGTGAGGAGGGGGACGAGGTGAGGCGATGGGTGAGGAGGGGGACGAGGTGAGGTGATGGGTGAGGAGGGGGACGAGGTGAGGTGATGGGTGAGGAGGGGGACGAGGTGAGGTGATGAGTGAGGAGGGGGACGAGGTGAGGCGATGGGTGAGGAGGGAGACGAGGTGAGGCGATGGGTGAGGAGGGGGACGAGGTGAGGCGATGGGTGAGGAGGGGGACGAGGTGAGGTGAGGAGTGAGGAGGGGGACGAGGTGAGGCGATGGGTGAGGAGGGGGACGAGGTGAGGTGATGAGTGAGGAGGGGGACGAGGTGAGGTGATGGGTGAGGAGGGGGACGAGGTGAGGTGATGGTTTAGGTGAGGTGATGGGTGGCGAGGTGATGGGTGAGAAGGTGAGGTGATGGGTGAGGAGAGACAAGGTGAGGTGATGGTTGAGGAGGGGAACGAGGTGAGGTGATGGGTTAGGTGAGGTGATGGGTGGCGAGGTGATGGGTGAGAAGGTGAGGTGATGGGTGAGGAGAGACGAGGTGAGGCGATGGGTGAGGAGGGGGACGAGGTGAGGCGATGGGTGAGGAGGGGGACGAGGTGAGGCGATGGGTGAGGAGGGGGACGAGGTGAGGTGATGGGTGAGGAGGGGGACGAGGTGAGGTGATGGGTGAGGAGGGGGACAAGGTGAGGTGATGGGTGAAGAGGGGGACGAGGTGAGGCGATGGGTGAAGAGGGGGACGAGGTGAGGTGATGAGTGAGGGGGACGAGCTGAGGTGATGGGTTAGGAGGGGGACGAGGTGAGGTGATGAGTGAGGAGGGGGACGAGGTGAGGTGATGAGTGAGGAGGGGGACGAGGTGAGGCGATGGGTGAGTAGGGGGACGAGGTGAGGTGATGGGTGAGGAGGGGGACGAGGTGAGGCGATGGGTGAGGAGGGGGAAGAGGTGAGGTGATGGGTGAGGAGGGAGACGAGGTGAGGCAATGGGTGAGGAGGGGGACGAGGTGAGGCGATGGGTGAGGAGGGGGACGAGGTGAGGCGATGGGTGAGGTGGGGGACGAGGTGAGGTGATGGGGAGAGGTTGATGAGGTTGTGAGGATGGTGAGGAACGAGATGCACAGATTCCAACCTTACTGATGTCGATGGCGGTCCGCGGGGCCCCCGTGGTGCCCGAGGGCGGCATCGCCGAGGCGGCGCTTGGGCCTCCATGCGGGGCGGGTGGCGACCACGAGGACGACTCGGAGACAGCCGCCATCGCTGGGGGGGGGGGGGGTTTCCCGCGCTTTTAGAGACGTGTGACGTCACCCCCTTGCCCCCGTTCACCCCCTCCCCTCCCTTCGTCGCTAAGCGATGGTGACGTCACCACGGTGCCTGCTGTGCCAGGCGAGTTGCAGGATGAGGTCACGGGACAGGTGAGGCGATGGTGAGGAGATGGGTGAGGCGATGGGTGAGGCGATGGGTGAGGCGATGGGTGAGGCGATGGGTGAGGCGATGGGTGAGGCGATGGGTGAGGCGATGGGTGAGGCGATGGGTGAGGCGATGGGTGAGGCGATGGGTGAGGCGATGGGTGAGGCGATGGGTGAGGCGATGGGTGAGGCGATGGGTGAGGCGATGGGTGAGGCGATGGGTGAGGCGATGGGTGAGGCGATGGGTGAGGCGATGGGTGAGGCGATGGGTGAGGCGATGGGTGAGGCGATGGGTGAGGCGATGGGTGAGGCGATGGGTGAGGCGATGGGTGAGGCGATGGGTGAGGCGATGGGTGAGGCGATGGGTGAGGCGATGGGTGAGGCGATGGGTGAGGCGATGGGTGAGGCGATGGGTGAGGCGATGGGTGAGGCGATGGGTGAGGCGATGGGTGAGGCGATGGGTGAGGCGATGGGTGAGGCGATGGGTGAGGCGATGGTGAGGAGATGGGTGAGGAGATGGGTGAGGAGATGGGTGAGGAGATGGGTGAGGAGATGGGTGAGGAGATGGGTGAGGAGATGGGTGAGGAGATGGGTGAGGAGATGGGTGAGGAGATGGGTGAGGAGATGGGTGAGGAGATGGGTGAGGCGATGGGTGAGGAGATGGCTGAGGCGATGGGTGAGGAGATGGCTGAGGCGATGGTGAGGAGATGGGTGAGGCGATGGTGAGGAGATGGGTGAGGAGATGGGTGAGGCGATGGGTGAGGAGATGGGTGAGGAGATGGGTGAGGCGATGGGTGAGGAGATGGGTGAGGAGATGGGTGAGGAGATGGGTGAGGAGATGGGTGAGGAGATGGGTGAGGAGATGGGTGAGGAGATGGGTGAGGAGATGGGTGAGGAGATGGGTGAGGAGATGGGTGAGGAGATGGGTGAGGAGATGGGTGAGGCGATGGGTGAGGCGATGGGTGAGGCGATGGGTGAGGCGATGGGTGAGGCGATGGGTGAGGAGATGGGTGAGGAGATGGGTGAGGAGATGGGTGAGGAGATGGGTGAGGAGATGGGTGAGGAGATGGGTGAGGAGATGGGTGAGGAGATGGGTGAGGAGATGGGTGAGGAGATGGGTGAGGAGATGGGTGAGGAGATGGGTGAGGAGATGGGTGAGGAGATGGGTGAGGAGATGGGTGAGGAGATGGGTGAGGCGATGGGTGAGGCGATGGGTGAGGCGATGGGTGAGGAGATGGGTGAGGCGATGGGTGAGGCGATGGGTGAGGCGATGGGTGAGGCGATGGGTGAGGAGATGGGTGAGGAGATGGGTGAGGAGATGGGTGAGGAGATGGGTGAGGAGATGGGTGAGGAGATGGGTGAGGAGATGGGTGAGGAGATGGGTGAGGAGATGGGTGAGGAGATGGGTGAGGAGATGGGTGAGGAGATGGGTGAGGAGATGGGTGAGGCGATGGGTGAGGCGATGGGTGAGGCGATGGGTGAGGCGATGGGTGAGGCGATGGGTGAGGCGATGGGTGAGGCGATGGGTGAGGCGATGGGTGAGGCGATGGGTGAGGCGATGGGTGAGGCGATGGGTGAGGCGATGGGTGAGGCGATGGGTGAGGCGATGGGTGAGGCGATGGGTGAGGCGATGGGTGAGGCGATGGGTGAGGCGATGGGTGAGGCGATGGGTGAGGAGATGGGTGAGGAGATGGGTGAGGAGATGGGTGAGGAGATGGGTGAGGAGATGGGTGAGGAGATGGGTGAGGCGATGGGTGAGGCGATGGGTGAGGCGATGGGTGAGGCGATGGGTGAGGCGATGGGTGAGGCGATGGGTGAGGCGATGGGTGAGGCGATGGGTGAGGCGATGGGTGAGGCGATGGGTGAGGCGATGGGTGAGGCGATGGGTGAGGCGATGGGTGAGGCGATGGGTGAGGCGATGGGTGAGGCGATGGGTGAGGCGATGGGTGAGGCGATGGGTGAGGCGATGGGTGAGGCGATGGGTGAGGCGATGGGTGAGGCGATGGGTGAGGCGATGGGTGAGGAGATGGGTGAGGAGATGGGTGAGGAGATGGGTGAGGAGATGGGTGAGGAGATGGGTGAGGAGATGGGTGAGGAGATGGGTGAGGAGATGGGTGAGGAGATGGGTGAGGAGATGGGTGAGGAGATGGGTGAGGAGATGGGTGAGGAGATGGGTGAGGAGATGGGTGAGGAGATGGGTGAGGAGATGGGTGAGGAGATGGGTGAGGAGATGGGTGAGGAGATGGGTGAGGAGATGGGTGAGGAGATGGGTGAGGAGATGGGTGAGGCGATGGGTGAGGCGATGGGTGAGGCGATGGGTGAGGCGATGGGTGAGGCGATGGGTGAGGCGATGGGTGAGGCGATGGGTGAGGAGATGGGTGAGGAGATGGGTGAGGAGATGGGTGAGGAAATGGGTGAGGAGATGGGTGAGGAGATGGGTGAGGCGATGGGTGAGGAGATGGGTGAGGCGATGGGTGAGGCGATGGGTGAGGCGATGGGTGAGGCGATGGGTGAGGCGATGGGTGAGGCGATGGGTGAGGCGATGGGTGAGGAGATGGGTGAGGAGATGGGTGAGGAGATGGGTGAGGAGATGGGTGAGGCGATGGGTGAGGCGATGGGTGAGGAGATGGTGAGATGGGTGAGGAGATGGGTGAGGCGATGGTGAGGAGATGGGTGAGGAGATGGTGAGGAGATGGGTGAGGAGATGGGTGAGGCGATGGGTGAGGAGATGGGTGAGGAGATGGGTGAGGAGATGGGTGAGGCGATGGGTGAGGAGATGGGTGAGGAGATGGGTGAGGAGATGGGTGAGGAGATGGGTGAGGAGATGGGTGAGGAGATGGGTGAGGAGATGGGTGAGGAGATGGGTGAGGAGATGGGTGAGGAGATGGGTGAGGAGATGGGTGAGGAGATGGGTGAGGAGATGGGTGAAAAGATGGGTGAGGAGATGGGTGAGGAGATGGGTGAGGAGATGGGTGAGGAGATGGGTGAGGAGATGGGTGAGGAGATGGGTGAGGAGATGGGTGAGGAGATGGGTGAGGAGATGGGTGAGGAGATGGGTGAGGCGATGGGTGAGGCGATGGGTGAGGAGATGGGTGAGGAGATGGGTGAGGAGATGGGTGAGGAGATGGGTGAGGAGATGGGTGAGGAGATGGGTGAGGCGATGGGTGAGGCGATGGGTGAGGCGATGGGTGAGGCGATGGGTGAGGCGATGGGTGAGGAGATGGGTGAGGAGATGGGTGAGGAGATGGGTGAGGCGATGGGTGAGGCGATGGGTGAGATGGGTGAGGAGATGGTGAGATGGGTGAGGAGATGGGTGAGGCGATGGTGAAGAGATGGGTGAGGAGATGGGTGAGGCGATGGGTGAGGAGATGGGTGAGGCGATGGGTGAGGCGATGGTGAGGCGATGGTGAGGCGATGGTGAGGCGATGGTGAGGAGATGGGTGAGGAGATGGGTGAGGAGATGGGTGAGGAGATGGGTGAGGAGATGGGTGAGGAGATGGGTGAGGCGATGGGTGAGGCGATGGGTGAGGCGATGGGTGAGGCGATGGGTGAGGCGATGGGTGAGGGGATGGGTGAGGAGATGGGTGAGGAGATGGGTGAGGAGATGGGTGAGGAGATGGGTGAGGCGATGGGTGAGGCGATGGGTAAGGAGATGGGTGAGGCGATGGGTGAGGCGATGGGTGAGGCGATGGGTGAGGAGATGGGTGAGGCGATGGGTGAGGAGATGGGTGAGGCGATGGGTGAGGAGATGGGTGAGGCGATGGGTGAGGAGATGGGTGAGGAGATGGGTGAGGAGATGGGTGAGGAGATGGGTGAGGCGATGGGTGAGGCGATGGGTGAGGCGATGGGTGAGGCGATGGGTGAGGCGATGGGTGAGGCGATGGGTGAGGCGATGGGTGAGGCGATGGGTGAGGCGATGGGTGAGGCGATGGGTGAGGCGATGGGTGAGGCGATGGGTGAGGCGATGGGTGAGGCGATGGGTGAGGCGATGGGTGAGGCGATGGGTGAGGCGATGGGTGAGGAGATGGGTGAGGAGATGGGTGAGGAGATGGGTGAGGCGATGGGTGAGGCGATGGGTGAGGAGATGGGTGAGGCGATGGGTGAGGCGATGGGTGAGGCGATGGGTGAGGCGATGGGTGAGGCGATGGGTGAGGCGATGGGTGAGGCGATGGGTGAGGCGATGGGTGAGGCGATGGGTGAGGCGATGGGTGAGGCGATGGGTGAGGCGATGGGTGAGGCGATGGGTGAGGCGATGGGTGAGGCGATGGGTGAGGCGATGGGTGAGGCGATGGGTGAGGCGATGGGTGAGGCGATGGGTGAGGAGATGGGTGAGGAGATGGGTGAAGAGATGGGTGAGGAGATGGGTGAGGAGATGGGTGAGGAGATGGGTGAGGAGATGGGTGAGGAGATGGGTGAGGAGATGGGTGAGGAGATGGGTGAGGAGATGGGTGAGGAGATGGGTGAGGAGATGGGTGAGGAGATGGGTGAGGAGATGGGTGAGGAGATGGGTGAGGAGATGGGTGAGGAGATGGGTGAGGCGATGGGTGAGGCGATGGGTGAGGCGATGGGTGAGGCGATGGGTGAGGCGATGGGTGAGGCGATGGGTGAGGAGATGGGTGAGGAGATGGGTGAGGAGATGGGTGAGGAGATGGGTGAGGAGATGGGTGAGGAGATGGGTGAGGAGATGGGTGAGGCGATGGGTGAGGAGATGGGTGAGGCGATGGGTGAGGCGATGGGTGAGGCGATGGGTGAGGCGATGGGTGAGGAGATGGGTGAGGAGATGGGTGAGGCGATGGGTGAGGCGATGGGTGAGGAGATGGTGAGATGGGTGAGGAGATGGGTGAGGCGATGGTGAGGAGATGGTGAGGAGATGGTGAGGAGATGGGTGAGGCGATGGGTGAGGAGATGGGTGAGGAGATGGGTGAGGCAATGGGTGAGGCGATGGGTGAGGAGATGGGTGAGGAGATGGGTGAGGAGATGGGTGAGGAGATGGGTGAGGAGATGGGTGAGGAGATGGGTGAGGAGATGGGTGAGGAGATGGGTGAGGAGATGGGTGAGGAGATGGGTGAGGAGATGGGTGAGGAGATGGGTGAGGAGATGGGTGAGGAGATGGGTGAGGAGATGGGTGAGGAGATGGGTGAGGAGATGGGTGAGGAGATGGGTGAGGAGATGGGTGAGGAGATGGGTGAGGAGATGGGTGAGGAGATGGGTGAGGCGATGGGTGAGGCGATGGGTGAGGCGATGGGTGAGGAGATGGGTGAGGAGATGGGTGAGGAGATGGGTGAGGAGATGGGTGAGGAGATGGGTGAGGAGATGGGTGAGGAGATGGGTGAGGAGATGGGTGAGGCGATGGGTGAGGCGATGGGTGAGGCGATGGGTGAGGCGATGGGTGAGGAGATGGGTGAGGAGATGGGTGAGGAGATGGGTGAGGCGATGGGTGAGATGGTGAGATGGGTGAGGAGATGGTGAGATGGGTGAGGAGATGGGTGAGGCGATGGTGAAGAGATGGGTGAGGAGATGGGTGAGGCGATGGGTGAGGAGATGGGTGAGGCGATGGGTGAGGCGATGGGTGAGGCGATGGTGAGGCGATGGTGAGGCGATGGTGAGGCGATGGTGAGGCGATGGTGAGGAGATGGGTGAGGAGATGGGTGAGGAGATGGGTGAGGAGATGGGTGAGGAGATGGGTGAGGAGATGGGTGAGGAGATGGGTGAGGAGATGGGTGAGGAGATGGGTGAGGAGATGGGTGAGGCGATGGGTGAGGCGATGGGTGAGGCGATGGGTGAGGCGATGGGTGAGGGGATGGGTGAGGAGATGGGTGAGGAGATGGGTGAGGAGATGGGTGAGGAGATGGGTGAGGAGATGGGTGAGGCGATGGGTGAGGCGATGGGTGAGGCGATGGGTGAGGAGATGGGTGAGGCGATGGGTGAGGCGATGGGTGAGGCGATGGGTGAGGAGATGGGTGAGGAGATGGGTGAGGAGATGGGTGAGGAGATGGGTGAGGCGATGGGTGAGGCGATGGGTGAGGAGATGGTGAGATGGGTGAGGAGATGGTGAGATGGGTGAGGAGATGGGTGAGAGATGGGTGAGGCGATGGTGAGGAGATGGGTGAGGAGATGGGTGAGGCGATGGGTGAGGCGATGGGTGAGGAGATGGGTGAGGAGATGGGTGAGGGCGATGGGTGAGGAGATGGGTGAGGAGATGGGTGAGGAGATGGGTGAGGAGATGGGTGAGGCGATGGGTGAGGAGATGGGTGAGGAGATGGGTGAGGCGATGGGTGAGGCGATGGGTGAGGAGATGGGTGAGGAGATGGGTGAGGAGATGGGTGAGGAGATGGGTGAGGAGATGGGTGAGGAGATGGGTGAGGAGATGGGTGAGGAGATGGGTGAGGAGATGGGTGAGGAGATGGGTGAGGAGATGGGTGAGGAGATGGGTGAGGAGATGGGTGAGGCGATGGGTGAGGCGATGGGTGAGGCGATGGGTGAGGCGATGGGTGAGGCGATGGGTGAGGCGATGGGTGAGGCGATGGGTGAGGAGATGGGTGAGGAGATGGGTGAGGAGATGGGTGAGGAGATGGGTGAGGAAATGGGTGAGGAGATGGGTGAGGAGATGGGTGAGGCGATGGGTGAGGAGATGGGTGAGGCGATGGGTGAGGCGATGGGTGAGGCGATGGGTGAGGCGATGGGTGAGGCGATGGGTGAGGAGATGGGTGAGGAGATGGGTGAGGAGATGGGTGAGGAGATGGGTGAGGAGATGGGTGAGGCGATGGGTGAGGCGATGGGTGAGGCGATGGGTGAGGAGATGGTGAGATGGGTGAGGAGATGGGTGAGGCGATGGTGAGGAGATGGGTGAGGAGATGGGTGAGGAGATGGGTGAGGCGATGGGTGAGGAGATGGGTGAGGAGATGGGTGAGGCGATGGGTGAGGAGATGGGTGAGGAGATGGGTGAGGAGATGGGTGAGATGGGTGAGGAGATGGGTGAGGAGATGGGTGAGGAGATGGGTGAGGAGATGGGTGAGGAGATGGGTGAGGAGATGGGTGAGGAGATGGGTGAGGAGATGGGTGAGGAGATGGGTGAGGAGATGGGTGAGGAGATGGGTGAGGAGATGGGTGAGGAGATGGGTGAGGCGATGGGTGAGGCGATGGGTGAGGCGATGGGTGAGGAGATGGGTGAGGAGATGGGTGAGGAGATGGGTGAGGAGATGGGTGAGGAGATGGGTGAGGAGATGGGTGAGGCGATGGGTGAGGAGATGGGTGAGGAGATGGGTGAGGAGATGGGTGAGGAGATGGGTGAGGCGATGGGTGAGGAGATGGGTGAGGAGATGGGTGAGGCGATGGGTGAGGCGATGGGTGAGATGGTGGGTGAGATGGTGAGATGGGTGAGGAGATGGTGAGATGGGTGAGGAGATGGGTGAGGCGATGGTGAAGAGATGGGTGAGGAGATGGGTGAGGCGATGGGTGAGGAGATGGGTGAGGCGATGGGTGAGGCGATGGGTGAGGCGATGGTGAGGCGATGGTGAGGCGATGGTGAGGAGATGGGTGAGGAGATGGGTGAGGAGATGGGTGAGGAGATGGGTGAGGAGATGGGTGAGGAGATGGGTGAGGAGATGGGTGAGGAGATGGGTGAGGAGATGGGTGAGGCGATGGGTGAGGCGATGGGTGAGGCGATGGGTGAGGGGATGGGTGAGGAGATGGGTGAGGGGATGGGTGAGGGGATGGGTGAGGAGATGGGTGAGGAGATGGGTGAGGAGATGGGTGAGGCGATGGGTGAGGAGATGGGTGAGGCGATGGGTGAGGCGATGGGTGAGGCGATGGGTGAGGCGATGGGTGAGGAGATGGGGTGAGGAGATGGGTGAGGAGATGGGTGAGGAGATGGGTGAGGCGATGGGTGAGGAGATGGTGAGATGGGTGAGGAGATGGTGAGATGGGTGAGGCGATGGTGAGGAGATGGGGTGAGGAGATGGGTGAGGCGATGGGTGAGGAGATGGGTGAGGAGATGGGTGAGGAGATGGGTGAGGAGATGGGTGAGGAGATGGGTGAGGAGATGGGTGAGGCGATGGGTGAGGAGATGGGTGAGGAGATGGGTGAGGCGATGGGTGAGGAGATGGGTGAGGAGATGGGTGAGGAGATGGGTGAGGAGATGGGCGAGGAGATGGGCGAGGCGATGGGCGAGGCGATGGGCGAGGCGATGGGTGAGATGGGTGAGGCGATGGGTGAGGAGATGGGTGAGGAGATGGGTGAGGCGATGGGTGAGGAGATGGGTGAGGCGATGGGTGAGGAGATGGGTGAGGCGATGGGTGAGGAGATGGGTGAGGAGATGGGTGAGGAGATGGGTGAGGAGATGGGTGAGGAGATGGGTGAGGCGATGGGTGAGGCGATGGGTGAGGCGATGGTGAGGAGATGGTGAGGAGATGGTGAGGAGATGGTGAGGAGATGGGTGAGGCGATGGGTGAGGCGATGGGTGAGGAGATGGGTGAGGAGATGGGTGAGGCGATGGGTGAGGCGATGGGTGAGGCGATGGGTGAGGAGATGGGTGAGGAGATGGGTGAGGCGATGGGTGAGGCGATGGGTGAGGCGATGGGTGAGGAGGGGGTGAGGAGATGGTGAGGAGATGGTGAGGAGATGGTGAGGAGATGGTGAGGAGATGGTGAGGAGATGGTGAGGAGATGGTGAGGAGATGGTGAGGAGATGGTGAGGAGATGGTGAGGAGATGGTGAGGAGATGGTGAGGAGATGGTGAGGAGATGGGTGAGGAGATGGGTGAGATGGGTGAGGAGATGGGTGAGGAGATGGGTGAGGCGATGGGTGAGGCGATGGGTGAGGCGATGGGTGAGGCGATGGGTGAGGAGATGGGTGAGGAGATGGGTGAGGAGATGGGTGAGGAGATGGGTGAGGAGATGGGTGAGGAGATGGGTGAGGAGATGGGTGAGGAGATGGGTGAGGAGATGGGTGAGGAGATGGGTGAGGCGATGGGTGAGGAGATGGGTGAGGCGATGGGTGAGGAGATGGGTGAGGCGATGGGTGAGGAGATGGGTGAGGCGATGGGTGAGGAGATGGGTGAGGCGATGGGTGAGGCGATGGGTGAGGAGATGGGTGAGGCGATGGGTGAGGAGATGGGTGAGGCGATGGGTGAGGAGATGGGTGAGGCGATGGGTGAGGAGGGGGACGAGGTGAGGTGATGGGGAGAGGTTGATGAGGTTGTGAGGATGGTGAGGAACGAGATGCACAGATTCCAACCTTACTGATGTCGATGGCGGTCCGCGGAGCCACCGTGGTGCCCGAGGGCGGCATCGCCGAGGCGGCGCTTGGGCCTCCACGCGGGCGGTGGCGACCACGAGGACGACTCGTAGACAGCCGCCATCGCTGGGGGGGGGTTTCCCGCGCTTTTAGAGACGTGTGACGTCACCCCCCTGCCCCCGTTCACCCCCTCCCCTCCCTTCGTCGCTAAGCGATGGTGACGTCACCCCCTTGCCCCCGTTCACCCCCTCCCCTCCCTTCGTCGCTAAGCGATGGTGACGTCACCACGGTGTCTGCTGTGCCAGGCGAGTTGCAGGATGAGGTCACGGGACAGGTGAGGCGATGGTGAGGAGATGGGTGAGGAGATGGGTGAGGCGATGGTGAGGAGATGGGTGAGGAGATGGGTGAGGCGATGGGTGAGGCGATGGTGAGGAGATGGGTGAGGAGATGGGTGAGGCGATGGGTGAGGAGATGGGTGAGGCGATGGGTGAGGAGTTGGGTGAGGAGATGGGTGAGGCGATGGGTGAGGAGATGGGTGAGGCGATGGGTGAGGAGATGGGTGATGAGATGGGTGAGGCGATGGGTGAGGCGATGGTGAGGAGATGGGTGAGGAGATGGGTGAGGAGATGGGTGAGGAGATGGGTGAGGAGATGGGTGAGGCGATGGTGAGGAGATGGGTGAGGCGATGGGTGAGGCGATGGTGAGGAGATGGGTGAGGAGATGGGTGAGGCGATGGGTGAGGAGATGGGTGAGGCGATGGGTGAGGAGATGGGTGAGGAGATGGGTGAGGAGATGGGTGAGGCGATGGGTGAGGAGATGGGTGAGGCGATGGGTGAGGAGATGGGTGAGGAGATGGGTGAGGAGATGGGTGAGGAGATGGGTGAGGCGATGGGTGAGGAGATGGGTGAGGAGATGGGTGAGGAGATGGGTGAGGAGATGGGTGAGGAGATGGGTGAGGCGATGGGTGAGGAGATGGGTGAGGAGATGGGTGAGGCGATGGGTGAGGAGATGGGTGAGGCGATGGGTGAGGAGATGGGTGAGGAGATGGGTGAGGAGATGGGTGAGGCGATGGGTGAGGCGATGGGTGAGGAGATGGGTGAGGCGATGGGTGAGGAGATGGGTGAGGAGATGGGTGAGGAGATGGGTGAGGAGATGGGTGAGGCGATGGGTGAGGCGATGGGTGAGGAGATGGGTGAGGAGATGGGTGAGGAGATGGGTGAGGAGATGGGTGAGGAGATGGGTGAGGAGATGGGTGAGGAGATGGGTGAGGAGATGGGTGAGGCGATGGGTGAGGCGATGGGTGAGGAGATGGGTGAGGAGATGGGTGAGGCGATGGGTGAGGCGATGGGTGAGGAGATGGGTGAGGAGATGGGTGAGGCGATGGGGTGAGGCGATGGGTGAGGAGGGGGTGAGGAGGTGGTGAGGAGATGGTGAGGAGATGGTGAGGAGATGGTGAGGAGATGGTGAGGAGATGGTGAGGAGATGGTGAGGAGATGGGTGAGGAGATGGGTGAGGCGATGGGTGAGGAGATGGGTGAGGCGATGGGTGAGGAGATGGGTGAGGCGATGGGGTGAGGAGATGGGTGAGGCGATGGGTGAGGAGATGGGTGAGGCGATGGGTGAGGAGATGGGTGAGGCGATGGGTGAGGCGATGGGTGAGGCGATGGGTGAGGCGATGGGGTGAGGAGATGGGTGAGGAGATGGGTGAGGAGATGGGTGAGGAGATGGGTGAGGCGATGGGTGAGGAGATGGGTGAGGCGATGGGTGAGATGGGTGAGGAGATGGGTGAGGAGATGGGTGAGGCGATGGGTGAGGCGATGGGTGAGGCGATGGGTGAGGGCGATGGGTGAGGCGATGGGTGAGGAGATGGGTGAGGAGATGGGTGAGGAGATGGGTGAGGAGATGGGTGAGGAGATGGGTGAGGCGATGGGTGAGGAGATGGGTGAGGCGATGGGTGAGGAGATGGGTGAGGCGATGGGTGAGGAGATGGGTGAGGCGATGGGTGAGGAGATGGGTGAGGCGATGGGTGAGGAGATGGGTGAGGCGATGGGTGAGGAGATGGGTGAGGCGATGGGTGAGGAGATGGGTGAGGCGATGGGTGAGGAGGGGGGACGAGGTGAGGTGATGGGGAGAGGTTGATGAGGTTGTGAGGATGGTGAGGAACGAGATGCACAGATTCCAACCTTACTGATGTCGATGGCGGTCCGCGGGGCCACCGTGGTGCCCGAGGGCGGCATCGCCGAGGCGGCGCTTGGGCCTCCACGCGGGCGGTGGCGACCACGAGGACGACTCGTAGACAGCCGCCATCGCTGGGGGGGGGGGTTTTCCCGCGCTTTTAGAGACGTGTGACGTCACCCCCCTGCCCCCGTTCACCCCCTCCCCTCCCTTCGTCGCTAAGCGATGGTGACGTCACCCCCTTGCCCCCGTTCACCCCCTCCCCTCCCTTCGTCGCTAAGCGATGGTGTGACGTCACCACGGTGTCTGCTGTGCCAGGCGAGTTGCAGGATGAGGTCACGGGACAGGTGAGGCGATGGTGAGGAGATGGGTGAGGAGATGGGTGAGGCGATGGTGAGGAGATGGGTGAGGAGATGGGTGAGGCGATGGGTGAGGCGATGGTGAGGAGATGGGTGAGGAGATGGGTGAGGCGATGGGTGAGGAGATGGGTGAGGCGATGGGTGAGGAGTTGGGTGAGGAGATGGGTGAGGCGATGGGTGAGGAGATGGGTGAGGCGATGGGTGAGGAGATGGGTGATGAGATGGGTGAGGCGATGGGTGAGGCGATGGTGAGGAGATGGGTGAGGAGATGGGTGAGGAGATGGGTGAGGAGATGGGTGAGGAGATGGGTGAGGCGATGGTGAGGAGATGGGTGAGGAGATGGGTGAGGCGATGGGTGAGGCGATGGTGAGGAGATGGGTGAGGAGATGGGTGAGGCGATGGGTGAGGAGATGGGTGAGGCGATGGGTGAGGAGATGGGTGAGGAGATGGGTGAGGCGATGGGTGAGGAGATGGGTGAGGCGATGGGTGAGGAGATGGGTGAGGAGATGGGTGAGGAGATGGGTGAGGCGATGGGTGAGGAGATGGGTGAGGCGATGGGTGAGGAGATGGGTGAGGAGATGGGTGAGGAGATGGGTGAGGAGATGGGTGAGGAGATGGGTGAGGCGATGGGTGAGGAGATGGGTGAGGAGATGGGTGAGGCGATGGGTGAGGAGATGGGTGAGGCGATGGGTGAGGAGATGGGTGAGGAGATGGGTGAGGAGATGGGTGAGGCGATGGGTGAGGAGATGGGTGAGGCGATGGGTGAGGAGATGGGTGAGGAGATGGGTGAGGCGATGGGTGAGGAGATGGGTGAGGCGATGGGTGAGGCGATGGGTGAGGAGATGGGTGAGGAGATGGGTGAGGCGATGGGTGAGGCGATGGTGAGGAGATGGGTGAGGAGATGGGTGAGGAGATGGGTGAGGCGAATGGTGAGGCGATGGGTGAGGAGATGGGTGAGGCGATGGTGAGGAGATGGGTGAGGCGATGGGTGAGGAGATGGGTGAGTAGATGGGTGAGGCGATGGGTGAGGCGATGGTGAGGAGATGGGTGAGGAGATGGGTGAGGAGATGGGTGAGGTGATGGGTGAGGAGATGGGTGAGGCGATGGTGAGGAGATGGGTGAGGAGATGGGTGAGGAGATGGGTGAGGCAATGGGTGAGGAGATGGGTGAGGCGATGGGTGAGGAGATGGGTGAGGCGATGGGTGAGGAGATGGGTGAGGCCATGGGTGAGGAGATGGGTGAGGCGATGGGTGAGGAGATGGGTGAGGCGATGGGTGAGGAGATGGGTGAGGCGATGGGTGAGGAGATGGGTGAGGCGATGGGTGAGGAGAGACGAGTGGACGGCGGGGGACAAAGCCTGGCTTGATTGCCCCCAGGTGCCAGTGTCCACGTCAACCACACTTCTTAAACCATGGCGGGGCCCTGTCGAAATTGTTGAGGTTCGGCCCCACTGCATTAAAATCCGATGGGGAATGCGTCGTTGGTTTGTCCACCCCTCCTGGTTGAAGCATTTCGTTGCGCCGCGCGTTCCCACGTCACACACATCATGGGGGCCGAGCGTGCGACGCATCCGACGAGCCGAGTGATGCCTCGTTGGTGCCTAACCCTCAGCGCAGACGTGTCATCCTTCCTGCAGGAGACGTGGGGCTGTGCAGGGCACAGTTGCCCGCTGTGGACGCTGAGTCCTCACGGCCCCCCCAGGCATGCCTGCTGACTCACCCGGCCCGCCTGCTGACTCACCCGGCCCGCTTGTCGCCTCACCCGGCCGCCTGTACCGCCAAGGAAACCGCCCGTCCCCTACGACAGGCCAGCAACACGCACTCGCACTAAATCTCTGGTGTTTTCATGAGGACCTCGTTCGTTCCCTCACACATACGCGGTCTGGTTGATTGATGCCTTGTGCCGCGTTTTGTTGCGTGTCTGTGGGGGGTACTTACCTTCCATAGCACGGAGATCCTGTTACAATTCGGTTTTCTTTCATTGGCCGTTGGCTTGTTGTTACCGCGTTATGCGTGTTTGCTCGGTGTTCTCGTGTTAATATGTATATATGGTGTGTCCTTGTTGGGGGGGTATTTATGTCGGCATCTTCTTGTTGTGTTTTTGCGAGGCACATGCGTTCTTGCAGTCATGTTTTTTTTTGAATGTTCATTCAATTATTACAGCCAGGGACGGCTGTGGTCTCTGAAGGGGGGGGGGTGATGTAGAGGTGATTGTCACTCACCATTTGGCAAGTCAGTAGTTCCCCTTAAGGTCGATCGGGGGCAGAAGCAGTACCTTGCCAGAGCACATGTCCATGGTGCCAGAGAGGGGCCAATGGCGGATCCCAGTGAACGGATCCTGGCACACATTCCCTAGGCCCCCGGGTGGGGGGGACCGGGGGAATAATGTCATCTTCCAGGATGGTCCAGAGTGTTCCAGAAGGAAGGCGTGGCTCAGGCGGTGCAAGCCACGGACGAGTATATAAGCCAGAGCACTCAGAGCTCTGGCTCAGTTATCTACACGCCGAAGACTGAAGCCCGGGCTGGAGAAGAGGACACTGGACCCCAAGCTCCGATGTCCTTCTAAGGGCCGGAGCTCAGTGAGGCCAGTGGTCAGGGGAGAATAGGTCCCTGGCAGAGAGGACCCTGGACCCCAAGCTCCGATGTCCTTCTAAGGGCCGGAGCTCAGTGAGAAGGTCGGGTCAGATAGCCTCCCTTAGGTCCCAGCCGAAGGACGATAGGTTACGGGTTACCAGTGTTAGGTCCCGCAGAGTCCGGAGGCCATACTTCCCCAGGAATCGGGTAAGGGGACTGTTATACCCCTTGTGTGTTAGGGACCGTGTTGAGAAAAGACAATAAATATTGTGTTGCCTCGAAGTTTATTCGTCAATATATACAACACTACACAGGACTTGAGTGGAATTGTTGATGACCGGTACCAAAAGTGTCAGGATCGGCCTTTATAGAGGAGGCTCGTGAAGGACGCTACTGGGCGTTTGGAGGCAGTCTCCATCAACAGCGGATGGCAGAGGAGCAACGCTCACAACAGCAAGTGGAGCGCCGGGCGAATAAATGGCAGAAAGTTGGCAAAGCTGGTGCCTCTGCCAGTCATCTCAGTCAGCCCATGGCACCTGCTGGGTCTGTCCCATTACCTCCTGCCAGCGAGCCATCGAAAAAAGACGGTCACTGCATCGCTTTCAGATGCGTTTCTGTGACTGTCTATAGAACGCTCTTCCGATATTAGGAAACCCCTGGGAGCTATTCACTTTAAATAAACAGTTTGAAAACGGATTAGCTACGTATGGTGCGAAAGAAGTTAAACAGTACATGTAGCCTTTCGATTTAAAGCTTTCGTGACTGCAGGGATTCATCTTCTTGGTTCTTTCGGTAAAGTCACGTAGAATGGAAATAATAAAATAATAAAAATAAAACATAATAAAATAATTCTCACGACGTTTCGGCCACAACGCAGGCAGCCGTCCTCAGGTGAAGAACAGTTCTGTCAAGGAGACAGAGTCTGAATGACAACCCCAGGCTTGGAGCGTCTTTTTTAAGCTGGGATGAAGGGGGGGAGAGCGCCTTGACAAAATAATTAGCATATCAAGAGGAATTTTTTGGTCCCGTCTGTAAAATATGTGGTTCCAGACATACAGTACCCTGGCGGCTACAAACTAAGTTGCCTCTGTGGTAGCAGTTACATTGGAGAAACCAAACGACATGTCTCGGACCGCATCCGTGAACATAAAGCAAACTTAAAACACGGTAGGACAAACACCTCAGCCGTGGCAGATCAATGTTACAATTCAGTGGGCTCACATGATATTGACTTCTCCAAGACAGAGGTTCTCTGCAAGCCATCTGGCTACCATGAGAGATTCGTTCATGAGGCGATCACATATACAAACAGAGACAATTTCAACCGAGAAGATGGATTCTGGTTTAGCAATCATTGGAAGGACGTAATAAACCATTTCGGATCTTAACTAATTGTGTTCACGTTTACGGTGACTTTCAGACCGCGTTCCACTCACTGGCATTGTATTCTCCGCAGGGAATGGATTCTTTGCTCCGCTGCAAGTTTCCCTCCCCCTACTCTCCCATTGACATATTTCGTTGCTTTCTCTTAGGATCTTTCACACGACGGTCAATGGTACAGTGTATAATAACAAATAGAAAAATGTATATGCTTAATACAATGTACAAAGCAATATATAGTATCGTAATTGTATAGTGAATATACAGCAGTATGATATACATTAGGGTGGGTAGAATAATACATAGTGTAATATTACAATGTATATAGTTTATAGCAATACAGTATATAATTTAATGTTGGGTTTGTCTATGGCAGTATATAGTACGGTGTAGACTCGTGTGATGTAAGAGAATAAAGTTTAGATGGAAGCATATTATATATTTTTTACGATGTAGAATTGTAATGTATTACTTACTGTTAGTAACTCAGCTTATTGTAGAGTATATTTAGCATACTGATGATACTATGTAGTTTATACTTTAGTTGTTTACGTGGTGGTTTTAGTTACTGCAGCTACATACTATTAACACTTCTTCCCCTCCCTTTGATGCTGCTAATCCTGCATAATGCACGGGCATAAGTAGTACTAATCACATTCCTGCATTTCCCAGATCCCCTCCCTTTGATGCTGCTAATCCTGCATAATGCATGGGCATAAGTAGTACTAATCACATACCTGCATTTCCCATATCCCCTCCCTTTGATGCTGCTAATCCTGCATAATGCACGGGCATAAGTAATACTAATCACATACCTGCATTTCCCATAAATATGCTAAATTCCTCTTGATATGCATATTATTTTGTCAAGGCGCCCTTTCCCCCCCTTCCAATCCAGCTTATATATAGTCTCCAAGCACGTGTGCTGTTTCATTCAGACGCTGTCGCCTCGACAGACCTGGTTTTCACCTGAGGACGGCTGCTTGCGTTGTGGCCGAAACGTCGTGAGAATTATGTTTTATTTTTATTATTTTATTACTTCCTTTCTACGTGACTTTACCGAAAGAACCACGAAGATATCAAGAGGAATTTAGCATATTTATGGGAAATGACAGACCTGTTCTTCATTTGAGGACAGCTGCTTGCGTTGTGGCCGAAACGTCGTGAGAATTATTATGTTTTATTTTTATTATTTCCATTCTACGTGACTTTACCGAAAGAACCAAGAAGATGAGTACATGTAGCCGTAAGATGCACCTAGCCTGGCACAAGCGCTGTGGTGACGTCACCACCACTGAGTGGCGAACGGCAGCTCTCTTGGAAATCAATTGTCGTCGGCTTCGAATCGATTCAAGTGTTGTTAATCGATGTCTCCCCACTCGCGTCATCACGCCGAGATGGCGTGCAAGCGGTTGTTTTCCGCCTCCGGGACAAAAAATGAAGTGATCTTGTCATACGCTCAAATGTTTTTAAAGGACGTTCTCAGAGTTTGAAAATATTCAGTTGAGTCATATCGAATTACAATTTACGTTAACTCCAAAGTCGCATTCAATGTTACAAAAGTAGTGCGCACAACCTGCTGGGGTGGGGGTGTGGCAAGGCGCTGTGTGAGGCGGCGCTCGCCCATTGATCGGGACTCGATGCGTGACGTCGCCGCGCGGTTGGTTGCCGGAGAGACGCGGGGCGAGTGGAGACAGCGGTGCAGGTAACAGTCAACTAAAACTATTCAAAACTATATTCAGTATGTTTTATATTTTACCAGCTAAGGCTCCACACTGAGCTGTATTATAGCTCTTTTTCAGAATCGACCTGACTACCACATTATACCTCAACGGAAGTGGCGTATCATCGCGTGTAAATTTATAGCAGCCAAACGCGCGTTGATTCTTAATGTGGAGGGGAAAACCCGGAAAAAAATCCACGCGAACACGGGGAGAGAGAGAGACACGCAAACTCAAAATATACAGCCGAAGTCGGGGTTGGGATAGAACCGACGACCTCATGTATACCAAGCGACGTAGCTACCATCTCGCCAGCGCGTCCACACGCGGTGCGACACGAGAACACCACGGGCAGTGAGCGTCCCGCATCAGTCAGAGCCAGAATTGTGTGTGCGTGGGGAGGGGTAGCGTCGTGGTTAGCGGTCCTGGGCCTCTCCTAGGTCGACTCGGTTTCAATGTAAGAACCTGGTACGGTGTGTAGAAACATCGCCACTGGGAGACAAACGCGGTCGCGCGTGGTGTTGGCCGCCCCCTCGTGTGGCCTTCGTGGGTGCTGCTCGCTACCAGCACTTGCCCCGACAGTCTGTTAAGGCGATATGGAGGATCTTTTTTGCGTGCTACCAGATGTTGATTGGCGAATGGACGCTCTGTTCGAATCGGGTCAACCTCGACACCTGTAAATACGCGACACACAAATGAGCACTCGTCGACAGTGGAAATTGCTACTAACCATTTAGAAAGTTTCAGCTGTGGTTTTTTCCAAATCGGACTGCTGATGGAGACACTGAATGTCAAAACCAGTCCAGAGTTTGCTTGCGTTGAACCCATGCTGTCTGAGATGCGCTCCCAAAAGGCCGATATACATAGTTGTTTTGTACGTAGAGGGACATATATATGTGCAGGAGGCGTGTAATGTCTTTTGTTACAGCAGAAATCCAATAATTCGCGATGTGGTAATCTACAAATCCCTGTAATTCGGGGATTTGTGATTCGCGATTTGCTTCCGTAATCCAGCAATGTCGTCTTTTGGGGTTTGTATCAGTATAGACTAGCTGTGCTCACGCGATCTGTTAGGAAGTATTTAGCATGTATTTACTTGGATATCAAGTATCATAAATACAACACCGGTACAGCATAACATAACGGTGGTCACTCTTTGGTTCTTTCGGTAAAGTCACGTATAAAGATAACATAATAAATTAAATAATAACATACAGGTATAAATGAGAACCTCATTTGCCAGTAAAAATATGATAATTGGTTTTTTACCCTTCTATCTGGCAACAAAACTGACACCTTTTTTTTTATCAACTTCAAGGACAGTGCACATTATCAGAGTTATGTCTTTTGTTTGTATTATGACTGCAGGTATTGCGGTCTATGCAAACATGACTCCTTGTAAAAAGGTGTCAGTTTTGTTGCCAGATAGAAGGGTAAAAAACCAATTATCAGGTATAAATGAAATAGCAACAAAAATCTAACCAGAAAACTATAGACAGACATATAAGCAGACAGATATCACCAAGATACATAGAGAGAGAGTAACACATAGGCACAGAGAGGAAAGTAATTGTTGGAGGCAGTACAGAAAGTAGGCTTCCATCCTCTGTGAATGCTTCTCAGGCTCATGCTCTGCACCCTGCCTCGTCAGAATCTACGTTCACTTAGCTGCCCTAGGTAAACTCGGCCAAAAATGTATACTTTATACAGTCGGGTGTGTCAACATTAGAAAGACATTGTTTTTGCAACAGCAACCCAATAAACATTCTGCCAGCCTTCAGGGTTGCTCGCCTAGAATACCCCCCCCACCAGCCAGAAGGCTATATGGCTTAAAGGTGGATCTTATTATCCCTTTTATGATTTAGCATTATCCCTGCTGGGTCCACCATCGGAGATCCATCGCTCTCATTTACAGGCACGCCGAGCCGGGCTGGCCGGTCGGCATGGTGCGGTGAAGTCGCTTCGTGAACCAGCCACGTGCGGGAGAATATGGCGAAGGCACGAACACTTATTGACCCGTAGTGGGATGTTTTTGTTTGTTTTATACCGGGTCACTGGGGTTGTCTGCCGCTTTTATCACAAAGAGCCACGGGGTCTTCTTTAATGTCCACGTGGGTAGACGCGAGATCGGTTGAAACGTCTCGCGTGAAGGATGGCTCCGCTGACTGCGCACACACGGGTTGTTCGAGTCCAGGCCAGGGGGGAGAGACACCAACCGACTACCGATGATGTCATGGCACAGGGCGATGGGCGATCGTGCGCGTGGTGGGCGCGTGTCCACTGTTGGCTGTGGTGGTGGACGCGGTAGCGTGCGACTTGGCGATTGTTTCTACGATCTGGGCGGCGTCTGTGTAGAAGTATGGCGGATTTTGCACTGCACGACAAATCCGTTGACCTGATTCCCGCTCACGGCCAACATTGGTGGCAAATATTTCCACCGGTGCTGAACTCCCCCGCCCCCCCATATATACTCAAAGTGAAATGAGTTCCTGGTGTGGTGTGTAATATCACTAGATAAATGTGTCAAAAACACCCCATTTTATGCCGTGTTGGCGTTCATAGGTGTTCAATAACAGCACTTGCCCCTGCGGTCTGTTGAGGCTATGCAGGGATCTTTTGTCTTTGTTACATTCTGCCCGACTGAAATGCCCATATACCGTAGCAATCATTGGAATCAACATGAATGTCAGAATATTATAGCTTAATGAAACCGGTTGTGTGATTTTTTTTATATTCTAGGAATACCTGTTTTAAATACAACAGGATGTTTCACAGATAAAGTTACGTTAGTAATGATGATGTTGATGGTTAGTGATAGCATTGTGAGTGATGATTGTATTTATTTTGGTAGGGGTAATGATGTTGATGATGGTGGTTGTTGTTTGGGGTAGTTATGATGATGATGGTGTTGGTAATGGTGACAATCGTTCATGATTTACATGATTATGATAGGCACAATAATGATTATGACGTTCATGATCACGATGATAATGGCGGTGATGACTATGATGATGTTGATTGTTGGAGGAGGTTATGAGGATGCCGACAATGGGGGAGATGATAATGATGTCATTGTAATGACAACAATAGTCATGCTGTTGGTATTGGTATTGCATTGTTATGGTGATCATGATGATTTTCCCACGTGTACACGTGCAGCCCTTTGATCAATCCACAGCTGAATGAGTGCTTTCCCACACCATACAGATTATGGGGACTATTTGACGATCGCCTCTGTGGCGAGGCCTTAAATAGACAGAGGGGGCGGAGAGAGGGAGGGGTTAGAGAAACGTCGTATGCTAGTATTTAATTTATTATTTTATCTTTATACGTGACTTTACCGAAAGAACCAAAGAGTAATTCCTGCAGTCACGAAAGCTCCAAATTAAGATAACGGTGGTCCTCATGAAGCAGTCTGACGATGTCGCTGTTGCCCCTTGAGTGAGCTGCAGAACTCTCCATCACAAGGTGCACTTAGATTCAGTGGCTACTTTCCCCATTCGAACATGTGATGACACCCTGAGTCCTATAATATTTTAATACCACCGTCCGACGAGCAATGATTCCGGAAATTATTCGAAGAACCGTCCGACCAAGTCTAGGGCACGAGGAGTCAAATCTTGCCTTTGGAACACGGAGCCAGTCAATCGCAATCAGACTGGGTGCTGCTATATGGCAACAGACTGTGAAGCTTTGTGTTCAGCTGCTCATAACATTGGTCTTCCGATTGATTTTGACGCACAGACGCAATATTTTCTGACCGGGGTTGTGAATTGCGGGAAAATAAAAATGTATTCCAAATTTTTTGTTATGATACTGTACCGCGCACCAGCGGTGTACCGCCAATACGGTGTAATGCAAGGACATCTTCTAATATAGACCCACATGAAACATTTAACACGTTGGCTTTCGCGACCAATATAATTCATAATAGAGGTTTTTGGGAAACGTCGTACTCAGATTGTCAACGTTGTGGCTTGGCTCTCCAACAAACTGGTGTGATATACTCGTGACGTATTGGCATGTTCTGTTTACGTGACAACCCTTACTACTTTGCTGTGTCGGGTGGTGGCGGGTTTAACGACACATTTCTGTATTTACGTGATCTAACCCAAAAAACCTCTATTATGCACATGGAAGATGTTGCACCATTTGGGTGTTAGAAAACGCGTAATAAAAAAATCAGTGATTTTATTTCATGTAATGAATGCAACTGTGCAGTTAATTCATCCCATAATCCATAGCATACGTCAGCGTAAACATGTTTTCACGGGGATTGTTTAACGACTCTCCACGGTGTACCGCAGGTTACAGGACCCACGATTTGATCCCCCACAGGAACGCGGATTATTGGATTATTATTGGACTTACATTTTTCACAATGACGATACAGTATTAATTATTTTATTTAGTATACTATATAATATTGTATATGTGTACAGCTAATTATCATACTCCACATGTACATTACTACTAATATAGCACTATATAGCACTTTATAAGTGGCTCTACATGTGGAGAATGTTATGCATGCCAGACAAAATTATTTGTAGCATCGTTGTGCAGAATATAAGTACAGTAATAATAAATAAGCAATGTCTCCTTCAAATATCTGTCCCTCTACGTAGTTTTATTTTTTATATTAACCAAGTGTACTGATGTACCAATGAGCTCAAACAACAATAATTAGCACGTTAAATGCTTGTGGACATGACAATTCACCTTTTTGGAGAGTCTTATGACATAATCTTGGCTAGTTTGTTATGTAGTCTAACCAAAATAACTATTGTAAATAACCACCCAGGAATGTCTGTCCTTAACGCTCGTGACCTCACTCCACATCGACCAGCCCGCCTCATTAATATTCATGAGCAGGTGACGTCCTCCAAATGGACCCCCCACCCCTCCTCACTGGCGGAACTAGTGGGGGGTGGGGTGGCACGTGCCCCCCCAATGATCCGATCTAAATCCCTAATTTCGATCGGATCATTGGGGTTTATTAGTAATAAATCGGCATTTTGCGACCCCCACTGCCACTGTATAGCATACTATTATGTGCCAGGGACTCTATGAGATGATATGACAATAGTCTGAGTCCATAATTGGCAATAAGTAACGTCAAAGCAGTTATAAGTGACTCACAGAATTGTGCGCAGTTGCGTATACAGTACACGACTTCCCTGAAGGGATATCTTAAGTGAGCGCGATGCCGATCACACACAGTTCGAATTCGACCCTCGATTGATGGCTGCACACATCGCCGCACACGCGTCAAATAAAAAGCAAGGGACAAGTCCTTACTTACTAACAACTATCATTTTTCATTGCTGGAGGAGTTGCCACCCCTACCTGAAAATCCTGGCTCCGCCATTTCCCCTCATTAATAATCCAAAACGGGTAACTTCACTCAATATGGAGTACTCCCCCTGCCCCTTACTAATAACACTGTAAGAAAAATTGTCCCTGGGTCGTAAGTATTATTTTCTAATTGCGTATGCCTCAAAAGTACAGAAAATGGCTATTCCCCCTAAAAACTTCGCTTTTGTGACCAGGACAGTGATATTTTTAAATGTACCTATTTTCATTGAGCATTCCAGATAGATTCAGTGCGGAGTAAACTTGGAGTAACTTCGAGAACATTCTAGAACTTTCCAGTAATATAAATACTAGTATAAATACAGGGGCCTTAAGCCCACCAGTTCAGTTTGGTTCCAGCTGCCGAAGTGGATATATATCTGCATTTTTCTGAGATGGCATTAAGCGGCTGCAAGCATCCGGCAGACGCATTTTGCTATGTCTGCGGCCAATTTATCAATACAAGAGCGAAAAAGTACCTGTTGAAGCATCTGCTAAGATGTGTGAGGCCCACAAGGCATATTTACGATATTTCGGCATGCCTGTCGGGGATCAAGACAAACCCTGGGCACCTCATTTCACCTGCCAGCAATGCAAAAAAACTATGGAATGTAAGATGGACAATTGTTGCTCGGAATTTTATATTATAAAATATAAAAAATTGTAAAACTTTTTTATTTTAAAATGTTTTACAATTTTCAATGCAAGTCAGAGAGCGAGGAAGATGTAGATCCAGATGACATTTTCAGAGGTGGAGCCGAGGAGAGAAACCAAAAAGACCTCAACGACTTGATCAGAGATCTTGGTCTCACCAAGTCCAATGCTGAGCTTTTGATGTCTCGGCTCAAGCAGTGAAACTGGTTGAATGCAAGTGTGCAAGTCGCAGATCAGAGGAAGCGTCACCAACCTTTTTGCAGCTTCTTCACCCGTCAAGATGGGCTCTGCTTCTGCCACAATGTGACCAGTCTGTTCGAGGCAATCGGAATCGCCTGTAACCAGAATGAGTGGCGCCTCTTCATTGACAGCTCATCCAGGAGCCTCAAAGCCGTGCTGCTCCGTAATGGTAATAAGTACCCGTCTCTTCCCCTGGCTCGCTCGGTGCACCTCAAAGAGGATTACAACAGCATCAAGACCTTGCTGGATGTCTTGAAGTATGATGAGTATGGCAGGGAGGTCATCGTAAACTTAAAAATGGTGGCATTCCTGAAAGGTCTCCAAGGCGGTTTTACCAAGTTTCCCTGCTATTTTTGCCTTTGGGACAACTCGGAGGAAATGGGCGAGCGCTTCCACCAGGATATACTGGACTTTGAACGCCGCTACCAAGGACAGTATAATGAGAACATGATGGGAGGCTACATTTGGGGGCTGATTCATGAAAGTAATTTACAGTATAATTGTAAATCTTCAAAAACTACTCACTTCTAAATCTTTTGTAATAATTTTTGTATTACTTTAGTATAAATACATGTTAATTTCGATTCATATGTTTTTTTTCTGACTTTATGTGAACGAAAAGACACAAATTCGCCCGTTTTCTCATTGAAAATAGGTACATTTCTAAATATCACTGTCCTGGTCACAAAACCAAAGTTTGTGGGGAATAATAGCCATTTTCTATACTTTTTAGGCAGAAGCAATTAAAAAATAACACTTACTACCCAGGAACAAAAATTGTGTTACACATAGTGTAGTCATGCGTAAGTGATGTCACTCCACATCGAACAGCCCCCCTCATTAATAATCATGAGCAGATGACATCACTCCACATGGAGCACGCACCCCCCTAATTAATAATCATGAGCAGGTGACGTCACTCCACATCGAACAGCCCCCCTAATTAATAATCATAAGGTGACGTCCTCCAAATGGACACCTCCCCCCATTCATAATAATTAGCGGCTGACGTCACTCCACATGGGGGGCCGAGGTTCCTCCTCCCCCCTCCTCAGCGTTAACTTACAAACCTCACTACAAAGGCAAAACCCTCAAGTCAAGCAATCTCCGTAATGCTATTGAGACATCAAAGTAAAAAGGACGTCATGATGAACAAGGGATTATAACCTTAAAATGAAATAGGTCTGTGTCACTGCGCCCTTACAGATTGCACACGCATTGATGCAATGAATATCACGTCGCGGTCTGCTTTTCACTTGCAAGTTTCAGATTAACTGCAATACACCCGTCCTTGGACGGGCTAAAGGCTAGTTGTAAATAATTGAACAGTTTTACATACAGTGAGGGAAAAAAATATTTGATCCCCTGCTGATTTTGTACGTTTGCCCACTGACAAAGAAATGATCAGTCTATCATTTTTATGGTAGGTTTATTTGAACAGAGAGACAGAATAACAACAACAAAATCCAGAAAAAACGCATGTCAAAAATGTTATAAATTGATTTGCATTTCAATGAGGGAAATAAGTATTTGACCCCTCTGAAAAACATGACTTAGTACTTGGTGGCAAAACCCTTGTTGGCAATCACAGTGGTCAGACGTTTCTTGTAGTTGACCACCAGGTTTGCACACATCTCAAGAGGGATTTTGTCCCACTCTTCTTTGCAGATCTTCTCCAAGTCATTAAGGTTTCGAGGCTGACGTTTGGCAACTCGAACCTTCAGCTCCCTCCACAGATTTTCTATTGGATTAAGGTCTGGAGACTGACTAGGCCACTCCAGGACCTGAATGTGCTTCTTCTTGAGCCACTCCTTTGTTACCTTGGCCGTGTGTTTTGGGTCATTGTCATGCTGGAATACCCATCCACGACCCATTTTCAATGCCCTGGCTGAGGGAAGGAGGTTCTCACCCAAGATTTGACGGTACATGGCCCCGTCCATCGTCCCTTTGATGCGGTGAAGTTGTCCTGTCCCTTCTTAGGTTTTTTCGGTAAAGTCACGTAGAAAGTAAAATAAAATAAAAAACAAAAATCACGACGTTTCGGAGGCAACACAAGTCTCCGTCATCAGGTGGGACCGTCACAGCCAGATTAGCTGTATCAAGTGAGGCAATGATTCAAGATGTAATCCCTTAAAAGCGAGTTGAGGGGGGAGGGAGAGGGAGGGGGGAGCTCATCAGACTATGGTAGCCAATGAAAGGAACGTATCGGGAGGGAGGGGGGGGGGCGAGGCCAAAAGGGTGGGCGATGGACGTGGAAGCGCTTGTGCGCAAGCGGCCAATTACTGCACACGCCAACACAATGGAGCGATTGTGCGCAAGCGGCCAGCCACTGCACCCGCCAACACAATGGGCAGAGAGGAGGAGGGGAGGTCTAATACACATGATAGACAAAAGAACGAAAATGATGATGGGTACAAACTTATAGGGAGCTCATCAGACTATGGTAGCCAATGAATGGAACGTATCGGGAGGGAGGGGGGGGCGGGGGGGGGGCGAGGCCAAAAGGGTGGGCGACGGACGTGGAAGCGCTTGTGCGCAAGCGGCCAATTACTGCACACGCCAACACAATGGAGAGAGAGGGGGAGGGGGTGGTCTGATACACATGATAGACAAAAGAACGAAAATGCCCATGTTTATACCAATGCTGGCTGAACAATGATGTTGGCGGGTGCAGTGGCTGGCCGCTTGCGCACAATCGCTCCATTGTGTTGGCGTGTGCAGTAATTGGCCGCTTGCGCACAAGCGCTTCCACGTCCATCGCCCACCCTTTTGGCCTCGCCCCCCCCCTCCCTCCCGATACGTTCCTTTCATTGGCTACCATAGTCTGATGAGCTCCCCCCTCCCTCTCCCTCCCCCCTCAACTCGCTTTTAAGGGATTACATCTTGAATCATTGCCTCACTTGATACAGCTAATCTGGCTGTGACGGTCCCACCTGATGACGGAGACTTGTGTTGCCTCCGAAACGTCGTGATTTTTGTTTTTTATTTTATTTTACTTTCTACGTGACTTTACCGAAAAAACCTAAGAAGATGATTCCTTGCAGTCACGAAAGCTTCAAATCTAGAATTGTCCTGTCCCCTTAGCAGAAAAACACCCCCAAAGCATAATGTTTCCACCTCCATGTTTGACGGTGGGGATGGTGTTCTTGGGGTCATAGGCAGCATTCCTCCTCCTCCAAACACGGGAGTTGAGTTGATGCCAAAGAGCTCCATTTTGGTCTCATCTGACCACAACACTTTCACCCAGTTGTCCTCTGAATCATTGACAAACTTCAGACGGGCATGTATATGTGCTTTCTTGAGCAGAGGGATCTTGCGGGCGCTGCAGGATTTCAGTCCTTTACAGCGTACTGTGTTACCAACTGTTTTCTTGGTGTCTATGGTCCCAGTTGCCTTGAGATCATAGACAAGATTCTCCCGTGTATTTCTGGGCGGATTCCTCACCGTTCTCATGATCATTGCAACTCCACGAGGTGAGATCTTGCATGGAGCCCCAGGCCGAGGGAGATTGACAGTTCTTTTGTGTTTCTTACATTTGCGAATAATCGCACCAACTGTTGTCACCTTCTCACCAAGCTGCTTGGCGATGGACTTGTAGCCCATTCCAGCCTTGTGTAGGTCTACAATCTTGTCCCTGACATTCTTGGAGAGCTCTTTGGTCTTGGCCATGGTGGAGAGTTTGGAATCTGATTGATTGATTGGTTCTGTGAACAGGTGTCTTTTAATGGTAGGTTTTTACCCTTTTAACTGGTACAAAACTGACACCTTTATTCAAGGCATCATGTTTGCAATGACCACAACACAAGTAGTCAATAAAGCAAACAAAAAGAAGCAACTCTGATAAGGATAATAATATGCACTGTCCTTGAAGTTGATTGGCCCACACCCGAGACGGCTTTCTTTAGAGCCTAGTCCCCATTGGTGTAGGGCCAGATGACACCAGAAGGCGTACAACTCAAAAACAGTGCAATATCAGAGTATTGAGAGTTCGGGGTAAACATTTACACTATGAGATCTCTTTTACCAGTGGCAAAATATAATGGTAGGTTTTTACCCTTTTAACTGGTACAAAATTGACACCTTTATTCAAGGCATCATGTTTGCAATGACCACAACACAAGTAGTCAATAAAGCAAACAAAAAGAAGCAACTCTGATAAGGATAATAATATGCACTGTCCTTGAAGTTGATTGGCCCACACCCGAGACGGCTTTCTTTAGAGCCTAGTCCCCATTGGTGTAGGGCCAGATGACACCAGAAGGCGTACCAGTTAAAAGGGTAAAAACCTACCATTATATTTTGCCACTGGTAAAAGAGATCTCATAGTGTAAATGTTTACCCCGAACTCTCAATACGCTGATATTGCACTGTTTTTGAGTTGTACGCCTTCTGGTGTCATCTGGCCCTACACCAATGGGGACTAGGCTCTAAAGAAAGCCGTCTCGGGTGTGGGCCAATCAACTTCAAGGACAGTGCATATTATTATCCTTATCAGAGTTGCTTCTTTTTGTTTGCTTTATTGACTACTTGTGTTGTGGTCATTGCAAACATGATGCCTTGAATAAAGGTGTCAGTTTTGTACCAGTTAAAAGGGTAAAAACCTACCATTATATTTTGCCACTGGTAAAAGAGATCTCATAGTGTAAAGGTGTCTTTTATACAGGTAACAAGCTCAGATTAGGAGCACTCCCTTTAATAGTGTGCTCCTAATCTCAGCTTGTTACCTATATAAAAGACACCTGGGATCCAGAAATCTTTCTGATTGAGAGGGGGTCAAATACTTATTTCCCTCATTGAAATGCAAATCAATTTATAACATTTTTGACATGCGTTTTTTCTGGATTTTGTTGTTGTTATTCTGTCTCTCACTGTTCAAATAAACCTACCATTAAAATTATAGACTGATCATTTCTTTGTCAGTGGGCAAACATACAAAATCAGCAGGGGATCAAATACTTTGTTCCCTCACTGTATATAAATTGCATTGGCATATGTGGTCATTGACACGGTAAAACTAGTCAAGATGGTGTGGTGATGTTGCAGTGTCAAGAAAAGTGCTTCATGGTGTCTTAAACTCTCTTCTCATTTGACAGCAATTGGAGAGTACAGCCACGTCTTTAGCTGCATGCAGTGAGGCATGGGGCGTCTGCGAGAATGCCGGCAATTCACGGAGCAAGACCAGAGGTCGAGCCATGCTGCCCACGTCTAGAGAGGTATTTGTATGCTTGAATAATAATAGTGAAAATTATTGTACAGGCAGACCTCGCTTAGCGCTCAAAATGTGTATGCTGGAGAAGTGGCCACTAATCAAATCGGCGCATAAAGGAGTTCATTAGACAATTGTATATATGGGGATGCATTCCCAACAGCTTTAATTCTTACATGTGTAATGCGAGCGTAGGCTGGGGCTTCTCCGCCCCAGCCCCTAAGCCATCAAGGCGACACGAGCCATCGGGTAAAGGGTTCAAGGGTGGAGCCCGCGGGCGCTAGGGGGTGGTATTATCTGGAAAGTTCTTAAGGGGTGTGGTGAAGGGCAGAGTCTGGGTGACGTGGGAAGGGGATATAATGGAGAGCCGGAAGGGGCTCGAGGTCAGTTGGTGAGAGCTGGAAGCTGGACCACGTCGCGGGTCTCCGTGAGCCATCGGCCACGTGGCGACGCGGAGACGGCTCCCAGCGCGCCATCTGCCAGCGGTGCGCGGGAGCGGGGAAGCGGGACGCCAGCTCACGCGACGCACCGAGAGCGAGAGAATGGCGTGAGAGCGGGACGCCAGCTCACGCGACGCGCCGCGGAACGTCCGAGAGAGCGTAACGCGAGCTGTCCATATAACGAAGAAATAAACAGACGGAGACACAGTCGCTTCTTCTTGGTTCTTTCGGTAAAGTCACGTAGAAGGGAAATAATAAAATAATAAAAATAAAACATAATAAGATACAATTTTCACGACGTTTCGGCCACAACGCAAGCAGCCGTCCTCAGGTGAAGAACAGGTCTGTCGGAAAGACAGCGTCTGAATGAACACAGTCGCTTGTCGTCGACCTGTATTATTGCACATGTATGAGCAATATATGAGGGCTTCATTGAGGTATTGGTAACAGCACTAATAATACAGATGCTAAAACTTCTTTTGGATAAGTAATATTTTAAAATACTTTTTTTTAAACACGCTTTAATGAAATGTACCGTATGAGTAATGGCAGAACTCCACAACTCCAGGAAGTGGCCCCGAGGCTTGCCATAATGTAAGGGACCGTGGTCAATTACAGCCTACGTAAGTTGAGCGTTGACAATTTGACCCAAGCCGAAACATAACATATAAAAAAAGATTGTTTCAAAATATATTTTTTATTTTTTTTGATAGAATATAGTATTGTCATTGATACGGCTATTTTAATACACACAATGGACTGGAAGGACAAGATTAAAGGGCTCGTATAATGCACATGCATAATGTACGTTGACTCATTAATCGCCCCCCCTCCACTTTACGCAAGAGCGTGAAGTGTGGTCACCACATCTACGCCTCTATATAAGGAACAAAACAGGTGGACTTCTCCACAAATCTGTCTGTCGCCTGATGAAGCTAGTTGTAATACTGGCAAAACATCGTACTCAGATTGTAAATGTTGTGGCTTGGCTCTCCAACACACCAGTGTGCTGTACTAGTGACAAATTGGCATGTGCTGTTTACATTACAACCCTTACTAGTTGGCTGTGTCGGGTGGTGGTGGATTTTAACAACACATATATTTACACGATCTAACAAAACAAACCTGTTATGGATGATATTCGTCGTGAAAGCCTACGTGTTAAACGGGATATTCGATGTCCCCTGTGAAGCCGATGGCGTTTATTTTACGGCTCGTACATCTTAGTATTAACCAGGACGGCCTGTCGGAATAGAACCGCAAACCTCTGCAACAAGTGGCAAATGCACTACCGCTGAGCCACGTCAATTATTTTATTCATAAACTTAGGTTTCCACGGCCAGCGTTATGATGCATAGTTGATTTGTGGGCTTAATTGAGGAGTGTGTATGTTCTTCACCTGCTGTACATGGACGACTCGTAGACTGAACTCTTAGTAAGGGCTTGCGCCAGTTTATTAACACAGAGGTAACAAAACACACCAGAGGTAGGTGTCCCTACACTCAGTCCTTGACGCGGACGTCAGGCTCTATCTATTCCTAGCCTGGGCTATCTCTTGGCCTCTCACTCGAGTTGGGATGGGGGCTTATCCAACACCACCCGACCGAGGAGAGCAGCACCCCACGTAATCTTAACCGGCTCTTGCAGACTTCTCTGAGCCCTACCCCTGGCTGTATCTTCGGCTCTCCTACTCGTAGAACCCGGACGGGGGATCAGCCAACACCGTCCGGTCACGAGCAGGAGAGACCTTCTTAAGACGCTCACCATCCCGGGCTCCCACAACGACCCCGCTTTCGCCACGGGGTCCCCCTTAAGTATTTCCCGTGACATGACGTCATTGTGCCTCACAGCGCTCATGATGTCATGTCGTCATACTACTCTACACATGTGTAGTGAGTGACATTGGGGATGTCACTGTATGGTGCCGGACAGCATCGTGTGTGTTGCAGAGTGATGCCGGCTCTAGCAGAGCACGGCGTGCGATGCACTGTGTTGCCTCTGAAGAAGAACTTCTGCAACTCAGTTGGACTCACTACACATGGATTTCCTCCCATAAAATAAAAAACCCCTTCCAATTGAACATGTATTGCTCATCTATCCCAATGCTGGAAATTACTTGCAAAATTACTGAATTCGGATGACACATGCAATCATCATCCCCTCCTGCTGCCAAAAAAATGGCATGACCCTCGTTAAAAATATTCTTGAGACTTAGGATTTTCTGGGTCAGGAAGTGTAACAATAATAAAAATGTCCTTGTCCCTAACTCTTGTTTCTGTCCTCCTGACAGGTGGAGGTGAATGTGAGTGTGCGCCACATGTACCTGTACGGCCGCGAGGTGCGTGGGGTGGTGGCACGTCTCCGCGCCGAGTGTGGGTCACTGTCCGTGCACGCAGTTGCCTTGGCCCACACTCAAGGTGATCTGAACAAGGCCTTGGGACACGTTCGTAATGAGAAACAGGCAAATGTGCAAGCTTCTAGCATGCGATCGCGACGACCTACACGTGAGGTGGTAAGTCTTGAATAATAATAATTTAGTTGACAGTAATACCCCGGTTTATGTCGGGGATGCTTTCCTTAAATGTGCGACAACGAATACCGAAACGACGTAAATCAACGCAATTTTGCCACGAGGACTAAACAATGCTGAAGCCGTGTTAATGCGTGCATCTTCATCCTAGACGTATCCGCGCATTACATTCAATTACTAAAAATACTACACTCAATACTAGTTTCGGCAGTAAACGTTAAAACATTATTAGCAGTACATTATGAAAATAAAATCACTAAAATATCATGCGTAATTACTATATTGTACTCCACAGTACAGAACATTTCTTTATGCGCGATGCAAAGTAGTTTGTGTACAGGGTTAGGTGGAGGTGAAGGTTGAGAGGTGACGGTTACGAGAAAGGGCAGACGATGCTGTCAGCGACATGAGTGTGGGTTGAGGCAACGCTAGTCTGGTAGCGGTGGTGTTGATAATGAAGTGACAACGTATTTTCTAAACGATATAAAAGGGGGAGGTGTAAAATCGCAAGGCTTACAGCGCAAGGCTATCACGAAGGCGCAGTACAGCACATACAGTAGTCTGCAGTAGCTACATGTTGTGATGTTGCTTTGTGGAGTGCCAATTGAGGAATTTGTCGGTCATTTGTGAATTTGGAAAATTTGAACCGTGACAGCAACACACATTGGCCTACTCTTATCAAAATAGCTTCTTTGCCCATCCTAGGACGGAAGCTGTAATATTTACGAAAAAAATTAGCAGAGTATAATTGTATCTTGTGTTAATTGAATGGCAGTGAATCTTGCACGAAATTATGTCATAAAACACTTCACTGCATTTCACTGTAGCACTGTATATAACTGACCTTCAATTTGTTCTAATTCACTGCTCTGATACTTTATTATTTTCTGCTTTCGGCCGCTGGGGTGCAAATAAATTGGATTGCAATACAATATCTGGAAAATCACCGAGAAATGTCTATTTAACCAAAATGTAGAAGCATAAATTAGACTTATCTTAGGAATAAATATAGACCCCAAATCCAATTTGTTGCCGCGTAAAATTATTTATTAGATTCATTTTAAATAAAGAAACGTGAAACTTAAAGCGAATTTGCAACAAATAATAATTCTGCTCTACCTTAATGACGGGAGTGCGGCATGTGGAGTGACGTCACGCGCGGGACACAAACTCCCTAATTAATAATCATGAGCGGATGACGTCACTGATGTGGACCACGCCACCCACCCCCTCATTAATAATCAAGAGTGGATGATGTCATTCCACATGGAGTTCCCCCCCCTGATCAATAATCATGAGCGGATTCCGTCACTCCACATGGAGCTCCCCCCCCTTCATCAATAATCATGGCATGATGACGTCACTCATGTGGACCCTGGCCCCACCCCCTCATTAATAATCATGAGCGGGTCTTTATTTTCGATTGAATATTTCAGATTAACTGCAATACACCCGTCCTTGGACGGGCTATAGCCTACTTTTATAATAATTTAGAAGCAAAAATTAGACTTACCTTTTGTTTCAAGTGCTGAAGAAATAAATAAAGACACCAAATACACTTTGTTGCTGCGTAGAAATATTGATTTGATTACATTTCAATAAAGAAACGTCAAATTTAAAGTTAATTTGCGTAAAACAAATTATTTCCAATCAACCTGCGGGAATGTAAAAATCCACCCGCTCATGATTATGAATGAGGGGGGGTGTCTCTTTTGCAGTGACGTCACGTACGGATTTAGCACTGCTGCGTATATTTATTTTTTACTTTCTGTAAAGAAACGTCATATTTGAAGCAACTTTGCGAAAAAACTATCTTTCCACTCGGCCTTCCGCGTGAGTGTAAAAATCCACCCGCTCATGATTATTTTATTATTAATGACGGGGAAGGGGGTATGTGGAGTGACGTCACGTGCATTACACACATTTCTGGGCTATTATAGTAGTAATGCCATCAGCGGGAATTGTAACGTCCACTGTGAAGCGTCACTTTCATGTAAATTGCATCATCAGAATCGCTGAATTAGATCTATGTGTCGCGAGAAGAAAGCTCAAAGTGGTCCATGGGCGACCGGGATTTTGCTTCGGTGGCCATTGGACTTTGGAACTCTCTGTCAAAGTTGGTCAGGGAGTCTAGTTCAGTTTGGGCCTTCACGTCCCCCCTAAAAATATTTATCTTTTAAGAAAGCATCTCGAATTTTAACTTAGCCACTTCTTACCCCCCCCCCCATTGTAAGGCACCTTGATGTTTTATGCATGGGGTCAGTAAAAGAGAAGAAGCAGAAAGAGAAGTGTTGTGAGCTGCGGTCCTGAGTGAATGTGTGTACAGGTGCGCGTGTAGCTCGGTGAGTGAGCGTGTGGGTGATTTGCCACAGTGTAATGGTTAGCACACTGGATTTGCGATGATCCTAAGGTCACCAGTTTGTTTCTGTGGCAGTTGAAACAACGGTGCAAGTCTCTCGAATTCCCCCCCCCCTCCACTTGTGTAAGAACTCATCATTCATTCGTCGAAAATGTAAAAAAACAATTCAGGACCTGACTGTGACTCAGTGTGGATCTCCTGGAGTAAGTCTATTTTATTATTATAAAGAGTTAAAGGGGCTGTTTGATGACACGACTAGAGAGCTGGCTTGCACTGCAGGGAACTTAATATTCAACTTGGATTCCGCAACCCTCAATGGCCTTTTTAAGTTAAATTTGTGCATGTAAGACTCGCACAAACAACCATACCCAGAAACCCATAGACTCCAACAGAGACTCATACATTACTACAGACACTCAGACTCACACAGCGACCCCATACTCACAGAGACCGATAGACATGCACAGAGACCCATAGCCTCACACAGAGATCCATACACTCAAAGGCCCAAAAACTCACAGAAATCCATAGATTCGCACAGATGTGAATAGAATTTTAATTCGAATATTTATTTATACTGGATGAATCTGATGAGCTATAACGATGTTTTCACAGACGTCCAATCGGGTGGGTCAGAAAATAACAACAAAAATGCAATACAAAAACATCACACGTCACGCGCGGGACACAAACTCCCTAATTAATAATCATGAGCGGATGACGTCACTGATGTGGACCACGCCACCCACCTCCTCATTAATAATCAAGAGTGGATGATGTCATTCCACATGGAGTTACCCCCCCTGATCAATAATCATGAGCGGATTCTGTCACTCCACATGGAGCTCCCCCCCTTCATCAATAATCATGGCATGATGACGTCACTCATGTGGACCCTGGCCCCACCCCCTCATTAATAATCATGAGCGGGTCTTTATTTTCGATTGAATATTTCAGATTAACTGCAATACACCCGTCCTTGGACGGGCTATAGCCTACTTTTATAATAATTTAGAAGCAAAAATTAGACTTACCTTTTGTTTCAAGTGCTGAAGAAATAAATAAAGACACCAAATACACTTTGTTGCTGCGTAGAAATATTGATTTGATTACATTTCAATAAAGAAACGTCAAATTTAAAGTTAATTTGCGTAAAACAAATTATTTCCAATCAACCTGCGGGAATGTAAAAATCTACCCGCTCATGATTATGAATGAGGGGGGGTTTCTCTTTTGCAGTGACGTCTCGTACGGATTTAGCACTGCTGCGTATATTTATTTTTTACTTTCTGTAAAGAAACGTCATATTTGAAGCAACTTTGCGAAAAAACTATCTTTCCACTCGGCCTTCCGCGTGAGTGTAAAAATCCACCCGCTCATGATTATTTTATTATTAATGACGGGGGAGGGGTATGTGGAGTGACGTCACGTGCATTACACACATTTCTGGGCTATTATAGTAGTAATGCCATCAGCGGGAATTGTAACGTCCACTGTGAAGCGTCACTTTCATGTAAATTGCATCATCAGAATCGCTGAATTAGATCTCTGTGTCGCGAGAAGAAAGCTCAAAGTGGTCCATGGGCGACTGGGATTTTGCTTCGGTGGCCATTGGACTTTGGAACTCTCTGTCAAAGTTGGTCAGGGAGTCTAGTTCAGTTTGGGCCTTCAGGTCCCCCCTAAAAATATTTATCTTTTAAGAAAGCATCTCGAATTTTAACTTAGCCACTTCTTACTTCCCCCCCCCCCATTGCAAGGCACCTTGATGTTTTATGCATGGGGTCAGTAAAAGAGAAGAAGCAGAAAGAGAAGTGTTGTGAGCTGCGGTCCTGAGTGAATGTGTGTACAGGTGAGCGTGTAGCTCGGTGAGTGAGCGTGTGGGTGATTTGCCACAGTGTAATGGTTAGCACACTGGATTTGCGATGATCCTAAGGTCACCAGTTTGTTTCTGTGGCAGTTGAAACAACGGTGCAAGTCTCTCGAATTCCCCCCCCTCCACTTGTGTAAGAACTCATCATTCATTCGTCGAAAATGTAAAAAAACAATTCAGGACCTGACTGTGACTCAGTGTGGATCTCCTGGAGTAAGTCTATTTTATTATTATAAAGAATTAAAGGGGCTGTTTGATGACACGATTAGAGAGCTGGCTTGCACTGCAGGGAACTTAATATTCAACTTGGATTCCGCAACCCTCAATGGCCTTTTTAAGTTAAATTTGTGCATGTAAGACTCGCACAAACAACCATACCCAGAAACCCATAGACTCCAACAGAGACTCATACATTACTACAGACACTCAGACTCACACAGCGACCCCATACTCACAGAGACCGATAGACATGCACAGAGACCCATAGCCTCACACAGAGATCGATACACTCAAAGGCCCAAAAACTCACAGAAATCCATAGATTCGCACAGATGTCAATAGAATTTGAATTTGAATATTTATTTATACTGGATGAATCTGATGAGCTATAACGATGTTTTCACAGACGTCCAATCGGGTGGGTCAGAAAATAACAACAAAAATACAATACAAAAACATCACAGGAAAAGTAAACAAATTGTTTCGAAATATACAAATTAAACTGAACTCTTTTTATCTTACCATTGACTCATACAAACATGTTGGACTCGCACAGAGACCTTAACCACTAAACCTCGAACAATTAAAACCCTCTAAACCCCTAACTATCTAAATCCATAACCATCTAAACCGCTAACCCTCTCAACCCATTTACCCTTACAACCCTAATCTTTAAACCCCTCGCCCTCTAAAAGCTTAAACTCTAAACCACCAAAACCCTCACTCTCTAAACCCCTTATTCTTTTAACCCTAACCGTCTAAGCCATTAAAAACCAAAACTTCTAAATTCTCTGAATCCCTAACCCTCTAAACCTTGAAACCCTAACCTTCTAAAACCCTAAATCCTTAACATTCTAAATACCAACCAATCTAAACAACTACCCTCTAAAGAACTAACCCTCTAGACCCCTAACCCTCTGAACTCATAACCTCCTAAATCCTCAACCTCTAAAACCCTAACCCTCAAACCCCTAACGTTCTAAAACCCTAAATCTGTAACCTAATCTCAACACATTTAAACCCCAACCCTCTAAAGAACGAACCCTCTAGACACCTAACCCTTAAAACACCTATGCCCCTAAAATGCTAACCCTCTAAACACATAATCCACTACACCCGGAACCCTCTAAACCCATAAAGGTTTTTTTTTGTTAGATTAGGTAAATATAAACGTGTCGTTAAACCAACCACCACCTGAAACAGCCAATTAGTAAAATTTGTCACATCAACAAAAAGTGCCATTTAGTGTTGGAGACTAAACCAAAAAAAACTTTATTATGGACAATATTAGTTGTGAAAGTCTACGTGTTAAACCCTCAACTCTCAAACCACTAAACCCCTAACACTGTAAATCACTAACCCTTGAAACCCCGATACCTCTAAACCCCTAAACACATACCCTTATAACCTCAACTACTAACCATCTAAACCATTCAACATCCAACAATCGAAACACAAAAACCTCTAAACACGTAACTCTCTAAACCCCTAACCCTCTAAAACCCATAAACCTCTAAACACGTAACTCTCTAAACCCTCTAAACTCAAAACGTTCTAAACTCTAACCCTCTAAACACCAAATCCTCTGAAGGACTTTCCCCTTAAGACCCCAACCGTCCAAACACCTCACCCTATAAAACCGCAACCCATAAACCCCCAACACTCTTAATTGCCTAAACCCTTAACCTTATAAACCCCAAACCGTCTAAACCCCTCAACCTGTAAAACCGTAGCCCACTAAACCCCTCACCTTATAAACCCCTAATCCCCTAAATATCAAAACCTCTAAACCCATAACCTTCTAAAACTCTTCTGTGAACAGGTGTCTTTTATACAGGTAACAAGCCGAGATTAGGAGCACTCCCTTTAAGAGTGTGCTCCTAATCTCAGCTCGTTACCTGTTTAAAAGACACCTGGGAGCCAGAAATCTTTCTGATTGAGAGGGGGTCAAATACTTATTTCCCTCATTAAAATGCAAATCAAGTTATAACATTTTTGACGTGCGTTTTTCTGGATTTTGTTGTTATTCTGTCTTTCACTGTTCAAATAAACCTACCATTAAAATTATAGACTGATCATTTCTTTGTCAGTGGGCAAACGTACAAAATCAGCAGGGGATCAAATACTTTTTTCCCTCACTGTATATAAATTGCATTGGCATATGTGGTCATTGACACGGTAAAACTAGTCAAGATGGTGTGGTGGTGTTGCAGTGTCAAGAAAAGTGCTTCATGGTGTCTTAAACTCTCTTCTCATTTGACAGCAATTGGAGAGTACAGCCATGTCTTTAGCTGCATGCAGTGAGGCATGGGGCGTCTGCGAGAATGCCGGCAATTCATGGAGCAAGACCAGAGGTTGAGCCATGCTGCCCACGTCTAGAGAGGTATTTGTGTGCTTGAATAATAATAGTGAAAATTATTGTACAGGCAGACCTCGCTTAGCGCTCAAAATGTGTATGCTGGAGAAGTGGCCACTAATCAAATCGGCGCATAAAGGAGTTCATCAGACAATTGTATATATGGGGATGCATTCCCAACAGCTTTAATTCTTACATGTGTAATGCGAGCGTAGGCTGGGGCTTCGCCGCCCCAGCCCCTAAGCCATCCAGGCGACACGAGCCATCGGGTAAAGGGTTCAAGGGTGGAGCCCGCGGGCGCTAGGGGGTGGTATTATCTGGAAAGTTCTTAAGGGGTGTGGTGAAGGGCAGAGTCTGGGTGACGCGGGAAGGGGATATAATGGAGAGCCGGAAGGGGCTCGAGGTCAGTTGGTGAGAGCTGGAAGCTGGACCACGTCGCGGGTCTCCGTGAGGCATCGGCCACGTGGCGACGCGGAGACGGCTCCCAGCGCGCCGTCTGCCAGCGGTGCGCGGGAGCGGGGAAGCGGGACGCCAGGTCACGCGACGCGCCGAGAGCGAGAGAATGGCGTGAGAGCGGGACGCCAGCTCACGCGACGCGCCGCGGAACGTCCGAGAGAGCGGAACGCGAGCTGTCCATATAACGAAGAAATAAACAGACGGAGACACAGTCGCTTCTTCTTGGTTCTTTCGGTAAAGTCACGTAGAAGGGAAATAATAAAATACTAAAAATAAAACATAATAAAATACAATTTTCACGACGTTTCGGCCACAACGCAAGCAGCCGTCCTCAGGTGAAGAACAGGTCTGTCGGAAAGACAGCGTCTGAATGAACACAGTCGCTTGTCGTCGACCTGTATTATTGCACATGTATGAGCAATATATGAGGGCTTCATTGAGGTATTGGTAACAGCACTAATAATACAGATGCTAAAACTTATTTTGGATAAGTAATATTTTAAAATACTTTTTTTTAAACACGCTTTAATGAAATGTACCGTATGAGTAATGGCAGAACTCCACAACTCCAGGAAGTGGCCCCGAGGCTTGCCATAATGTAAGGGACCGTGGTCAATTACAGCCTACGTAAGTTGAGCGTTGACAATTAGACCCAAGCCGAAACATAACATATAAAAAAAGATTGTTTCAAAATATATTTTTTATTTTTTTGATAGAATATAGTATTGTCATTGATACGGCTATTTTAATACACACAATGGACTGGAAGGACAAGATTAAAGGGCTCGTATAATGCACATGCATAATGTACGTTGACTCATTAATCGCCCCCCCTCCACTTTACGCAAGAGCGTGAAGTGTGGTCACCACATCTACGCCTCTATATAAGGAACAAAACAGGTGGACTTCTCCACAAATCTGTCTGTCGCCTGATGAAGCTAGTTGTAATACTGGCAAAACATCGTACTCAGATTGTAAGTGTTGTGGCTTGGCTCTCCAACACACCAGTGTGCTGTACTAGTGACAAATTGGCATGTTCTGTTTACATTACAACCCTTACTAGTTGACTGTGTCGGGTGGTGGTGGATTTTAACGACACATATATTTACACGATCTAACAAAACAAACCTCTTATGGATGATATTCGTCGTGAAAGCCTACGTGTTAAACGGGATATTCGATGTCCCCTGTGAAGCCGATGGCGTTTATTTTACGGCTCGTACATCTTAGTATTAACCAGGACGGCCTGTCGGAATAGAACCGCAAACCTCTGCAACAAGTGGCAAATGCACTACCGCTGAGCCACGTCAATTATTTTATTCATAAACTTAGGTTTCCACGGCCAGCGTTATGATGCATAGTTGATTTGTGGGCTTAATTGAGGAGTGTGTATGTTCTCCACCTGCTGTACATGGACGACTCGTAGACTGAACTCTTAGTAAGGGCTTGCGCCAGTTTATTAACACAGAGGTAACAAAACACACCAGAGGTAGGTGTCCCTACACTCAGTCCTTGACGCGGACGTCAGGCTCTATCTATTCCTAGCCTGGGCTATCTCTTGGCCTCTCACTCGAGTTGGGATGGGGGCTTATCCAACACCACCCGACTGAGGAGAGCAGCACCCCACGTAATATTAACCGGCTCTTGCAGACTTCTCTGAGCCCTACCCCTGGCTGTATCTTCGGCTCTCCTACTCGTAGAACCCGGACGGGGGATCAGCCAACACCGTCCGGTCACGAGCAGGAGAGACCTTCTTAAGACGCTCACCATCCCGGGCTCCCACAACGACCCCGCTTTCGCCACGGGGTCCCCCTTAAGTATTTCCCGTGACATGACGTCATTGCGCCTCACAGCGCTCATGATGTCATGTCGTCATACTACTCTACACATGTGTAGTGAGTGACATTGGGGATGTCACTGTATGGTGCCGGACAGCATCGTGCGTGTTGCAGAGTGATGCCGGCTCTAGCAGAGCACGGCGTGCGATGCACTGTGTTGCCTCTGAAGAAGACCTTCTGCAACTCAGTTGGACTCACTACACATGGATTTCCTCCCATAAAATAAAAAACCCCTTCCAATTGAACATGTATTGCTCATCTATCCCAATGCTGGAAATTACTTGCAAAATTACTGAATTCGGATGACAGATGCAATCATCATCCCCTCCTGCTGCCAAAAAAATGGCATGACCCTCGTTAAAAATATTCTTGAGACTTAGGATTTTCTGGGTCAGGAAGTGTAACAATAATAAAAATGTCCTTGTCCCTAACTCTTGTTTCTGCCCTCCTGACAGGTGGAGGTGAATGTGAGTGTGCGCCACATGTACCTGTACAGCCGCGAGGTGCGTGGGGTGGTGGCACGTCTCCGCGCCGAGTGTGGGTCACTGTCCGTGCACGCAGTTGCCTTGGCCCACACTCAAGGTGATCTGAACAAGGCCTTGGGACACGTTCGTAATGAGAAACAGGCAAATGTGCAAGCTTCTAGCATGCGATCGCGACGACCTACACGTGAGGTGGTAAGTCTTGAATAATAATAATTTAGTTGACAGTAATACCCCGGTTTATGTCGGGGATGCTTTCCTTAAATGTGCGACAACGAATACCGAAACGACGTAAATCAACGCAATTTTGCCACGAGGACTAAACAATGCTGAAGCCGTGTTAATGCGTGCATCTTCATCCTAGACGTATCCGCAACATTACATTCAATTACTAAAAATACTACACTCAATACTAGTTTCGGCAGTAAACGTTAAAACATTATTAGCAGTACATTATGAAAATAAAATCACTAAAATATCATGCGTAATTACTATATTGTACTCCACAGTACAGAACATTTCTTTATGCGCGATGCAAAGTAGTTTGTGTACAGGGTTAGGTGGAGGTGAAGGTTGAGAGGCGACGGTTACGAGAAAGGGCAGACGATGCTGTCAGCGACATGAGTGTGGGTTGAGGCAACGCTAGTCGGGTAGCGGTGGTGTTGATAATGAAGTGACAACGTATTTTCTAAACGATATAAAAGGGGGAGGTGTAAAATCGCAAGGCTTACAGCGCAAGGCTATCACGAAGGCGCAGTACAGCACATACAGTAGTCTGCAGTAGCTACATGTTGTGATGTTGCTTTGTGGAATGCCAATTGAGGAATTTGTCGGTCATTTGTGAATTTGGAAAATTTGAACCGTGACAGCAACACACATTGGCCTACTCTTATCAAAATAGCTTCTTTGCCCATCCTAGGACGGAAGCTGTAATATTTACGAAAAAAATTAGCAGAGTATAATTGTATCTTGTGTTAATTGAATGGCAGTGAATCTTGCACGAAATTATGTCATAAAACACTTCACTGCATTTCACTGTAGCACTGTATATAACTGACCTTCAATTTGTTCTAATTCACTGCTCTGATACTTTATTATTTTCTGCTTTCGGTCGCTGGGGTGCAAATAAATTCGATTGCAATACAATATCTGGAAAATCACCGAGAAATGTATATTTAACCAAAATGTAGAAGCATAAATTAGACTTATCTTAGGAATAAATATAGACCCCAAATCCAATTTGTTGCCGCGTAGAATTATTTATTAGATTCATTTTAAATAAAGAAACGTGAAACTTAAAGCGAATTTGCAACAAATAATAATTCTGCTCTACCTTAATGACGGGGGTGCGGCATGTGGAGTGACGTCACGCGCGGGACACAAACTCCCTAATTAATAATCATGAGCGGATGACGTCACTGATGTGGACCACGCCACCCACCCCCTCATTAATAATCAAGAGTGGATGATGTCATTCCACATGGAGTTCCCCTTCCTGATCAATAATCATGAGCGGATTCCGTCACTCCACATGGAGCTCCCCCCCTTCATCAATAATCATGGCATGATGACGTCACTCATGTGGACCCTGGCCCCACCCCCTCATTAATAATCATGAGCGGGTCTTTATTTTCGATTGAATATTTCAGATTAACTGCAATACACCCGTCCTTGGACGGGCTATAGCCTACTTTTATAATAATTTAGAAGCAAAAATTAGACTTACCTTTTGTTTCAAGTGCTGAAGAAATAAGTAAAGACACCAAATACACTTTGTTGCTGCGTAGAAATATTGATTTGATTACATTTCAATAAAGAAACGTCAAATTTAAAGTTAATTTGCGTAAAACAAATTATTTCCAATCAACCTGCGGGAATGTAAAAATCCACCCGCTCATGATTATGAATGAGGGGGGGGTGTCTCTTTTGCAGTGACGTCACGTACGGATTTAGCACTGCTGCGTATATTTATTTTTTACTTTCTGTAAAGAAACGTCATATTTGACGCAACTTTGCGAAAAAACTATCTTTCCACTCGGCCTTCCGCGTGAGTGTAAAAATCCACCCGCTCATGATTATTTTATTATTAATGACGGGGGAGGGGGTATGTGGAGTGACGTCACGTGCATTAAGAACTCATCATTCATTCGTCGAAAATGTAAAAAAACAATTCAGGACCTGACTGTGACTCAGTGTGGATCTCCTGGAGTAAGTCTATTTTATTATTATAAAGAATTAAAGGGGCTGTTTGATGACACGATTAGAGAGCTGGCTTGCACTGCAGGGAACTTAATATTCAACTTGGATTCCGCAACCCTCAATGGCCTTTTTAAGTTAAATTTGTGCATGTAAGACTCGCACAAACAACCATACCCAGAAACCCATAGACTCCAACAGAGACTCATACATTACTACAGACACTCAGACTCACACAGCGACCCCATACTCACAGAGACCGATAGACATGCACAGAGACCCATAGCCTCACACAGAGATCCATACACTCAAAGGCCCAAAAACTCACAGAAATCCATAGATTCGCACAGATGTCAATAGAATTTGAATTTGAATATTTATTTATACTGGATGAATCTGATGAGCTATAACGATGTTTTCACAGACGTCCAATCGGGTGGGTCAGAAAATAACAACAAAAATACAATACAAAAACATCACAGGAAAAGTAAACAAATTGTTTCGAAATATACAAATTAAACTGAACTCTTTTTATCTTACCATTGACTCATACAAACATGTTGGACTCGCACAGAGACCTTAACCACTAAACCTCGAACAATTAAAACCCTCTAAACCCCTAACTATCTAAATCCATAACCATCTAAACCGCTAACCCTCTCAACCCATTTACCCTTACAACCCTAATCTTTAAACCCCTCACCCTCTAAAAGCTTAAACTCTAAACCACCAAAACACTAACCATCTCAACCCCTAACCCTCTAAATTCCTATACCCCTAACCCTCAACCCCTTTACCCTTAAAACCCTAACCCACCAAAACCCTCACTCTCTAAACCCCTTATTCTTTTAACCCTAACCGTCTAAGCCATTAAAAACCAAAACTTCTAAACCCTCTGAATCCCTAACCCTCTAAACCTTGAAACCCTAACCTTCTAAAACCCTAAATCCTTAACATTCTAAATACCAACCAATCTAAACCACTACCCTCTAAAGAACTAACCCTCTAGACCCCTAACCCTCTGAACTCATAACCTCCTAAATCCTCAACCTCTAAAACACTAACCCTCAAACCCCTAACGTTCTAAAACCCTAAATCTGTAACCTAATCTCAACACATTTAAACCCCAAGCCCCTAAAGAACGAACCCTCTAGACACCTAACCCTTAAAACACCTATGCCCCTAAAATACTAACCCTCTAAACACATAATCCACTACACCCGGAACCCTCTAAACCCATAAAGGTTTTATTTGTTAGATTATGTAAATATAAACGTGTCGTTAAACCACCTGAAACAGCCAATTAGTTAGATTATGTAAATATAAACGTGTCGTTAAACCACCTGAAACAGCCAATTAGTAAAATTTGTCACATCAACAAAAAGTGCCATTTAGTGTTGGAGACTAAACCAAAAAAAAACTTTATTATGGACAATATTAGTTGTGAAAGTCTACGTGTTAAACCCTCAACTCTCAAACCACTAAACCCCTAACACTGTAAATCACTAACCCTTGAAACCCCGATACCTCTAAACCCCTAAACACATACCCTTATAACCTCAACTACTAACCATCTAAACCATTCAACATCCAACAATCGAAACACAAAAACCTCTAAACACGTAACTCTCTAAACCCCTAACCCTCTAAAACCCATAAACCTCTAAACACGTAACTCTCTAAACCCTCTAAACTCAAAACGTTCTAAACTCTAACCCTCTAAACACCAAATCCTCTGAAGGACTTTCCCCTTAAGACCCCAACCGTCTAAACACCTCACCCTATAAAACCGCAACCCATAAACCCCCAACACTCTTAACTGCCTAAACCCTTAACCTTATAAACCCCAAACTGTCTAAACCCCTCAACCTGTAAAACCGTAACCCACTAAACCCCTCACCTTATAAACCCCTAATCCCCTAAATATCAAAACCTCTAAACCCATATCCTTCTAAAACTCTTCTGTGAACAGGTGTCTTTTATACAGGTAACAAGCCGAGATTAGGAGCACTCCCTTTAAGAGTGTGCTCCTAATCTCAGCTCGTTACCTGTATAAAAGACACCTGGGAGCCAGAAATCTTTTTGATTGAGAGGGGGTCAAATACTTATTTCCCTCATTAAAATGCAAATCAAGTTATAACATTTTTGACGTGCGTTTTTCTGGATTTTGTTGTTATTCTGTCTTTCACTGTTCAAATAAACCTACCATTAAAATTATAGACTGATCATTTCTTTGTCAGTGGGCAAACGTACAAAATCAGCAGGGGATCAAATACTTTTTTCCCTCACTGTATATAAATTGCATTGGCATATGTGGTCATTGACACGGTAAAACTAGTCAAGATGGTGTGGTGGTGTTGCAGTGTCAAGAAAAGTGCTTCATGGTGTCTTAAACTCTCTTCTCATTTGACAGCAATTGGAGAGTACAGCCATGTCTTTAGCTGCATGCAGTGAGGCATGGGGCGTCTGCGAGAATGCCGGCAATTCACGGAGCAAGACCAGAGGTCGAGCCATGCTGCCCACGTCTAGAGAGGTATTTGTGTGCTTGAATAATAATAGTGAAAATTATTGTACAGGCAGACCTCGCTTAGCGCTCAAAATGTGTATGCTGGAGAAGTGGCCACTAATCAAATCGGCGCATAAAGGAGTTCATTAGACAATTGTATATATGGGGATGCATTCCCAACAGCTTTAATTCTTACATGTGTAATGCGAGCGTAGGCTGGGGCTTCGCCGCCCCAGCCCCTAAGCCATCCAGGCGACACGAGCCATCGGGTAAAGGGTTCAAGGGTGGAGCCCGCGGGCGCTAGGGGGTGGTATTATCTGGAAAGTTCTTAAGGGGTGTGGTGAAGGGCAGAGTCTGGGTGACGCGGGAAGGGGATATAATGGAGAGCCGGAAGGGGCTCGAGGTCAGTTGGTGAGAGCTGGAAGCTGGACCACGTCGCGGGTCTCCGTGAGCCATCGGCCACGTGGCGACGCGGAGACGGCTCCCAGCGCGCCGTCTGCCAGCGGTGTGCGGGAGCGGGGAAGCGGGACGCCAGGTCACGCGACGCGCCGAGAGCGAGAGAATGGCGTGAGAGCGGGACGCCAGCTCACGCGACGCGCCGCGGAACGTCCGAGAGAGCGGAACGCGAGCTGTCCATATAACGAAGAAATAAACAGACGGAGACACAGTCGCTTTTTCTTGGTTCTTTCGGTAAAGTCACGTAGAAGGGAAATAATAAAATAATACAAATAAAACATAATAAAATACAATTTTCACGACGTTTCGGCCACAACGCAAGCAGCCGTCCTCAGGTGAAGAACAGGTCTGTCGGAAAGACAGCGTCTGAATGAACACAGTCGCTTGTCGTCGACCTGTATTATTGCACATGTATGAGCAATATATGAGGGCTTCATTGAGGTATTGGTAACAGCACTAATAATACAGATGCTAAAACTTCTTTTGAATAAGTAATATTTTAAAATACTTTTTTTTAAACACGCTTTAATGAAATGTACCGTATGAGTATTGGCAGAACTCCACAACTCCAGGAAGTGGCCCCGAGGCTTGCCATAATGTAAGGGACCGTGGTCAATTACAGCCTACGTAAGTTGAGCGTTGACAATTAGACCCAAGCCGAAACATAACATATAAAAAAGATTGTTTCAAAATATATTTTTTATTTTTTTTGATAGAATATAGTATTGTCATTGATACGGCTATTTTAATACACACAATGGTCTGGAAGGACAAGATTAAAGGGCTCGTATAATGCACATGCATAATGTACGTTGACTCATTATTCGCCCCCCCCTCCACTTTGCGCAAGAGCGTGAAGTGTGGTCACCACATCTACGCCTCTATATAAGGAACAAAACAGGTGGACTTCTCCACAAATCTGTCTGTCGCCTGATGAAGCTAGTTGTAATACTGGCAAAACATCGTACTCAGATTGTAAATGTTGTGGCTTGGCTCTCCAACACACCAGTGTGCTGTATTAGTGACAAATTGGCATGTTCTGTTTACATTACAACCCTTACTAGTTGGCTGTGTCGGGTGGTGGTGGATTTTAACGACACATATATTTACACGATCTAACAAAACAAACCTCTTATGGATGATATTCGTCGTGAAAGCCTACGTGTTAAACGGGATATTCGATGTCCCCTGTGAAGCCGATGGCGTTTATTTTACGGCTCGTACATCTTAGTATTAACCAGGACGGCCTGTCGGAATAGAACCGCAAACCTCTGCAACAAGTGGCAAATGCACTACCGCTGAGCCACGTCAATTATTTTATTCATAAACTTAGGTTTCCACGGCCAGCGTTATGATGCATAGTTGATTTGTGGGCTTAATTGAGGAGTGTGTATGTTCTCCACCTGCTGTACATGGACGACTCGTAGACTGAACTCTTAGTAAGGGCTTGCGCCAGTTTATTAACACAGAGGTAACAAAACACACCAGAGGTAGGTGTCCCTACACTCAGTCCTTGACGCGGACGTCAGGCTCTATCTATTCCTAGCCTGGGCTATCTCTTGGCCTCTCACTCGAGTTGGGATGGGGGCTTATCCAACACCACCCGACCGAGGAGAGCAGCACCCCACGTAATCTTAACCGGCTCTTGCAGACTTCTCTGAGCCCTACCCCTGGCTGTATCTTCGGCTCTCCTACTCGTAGAACCCGGACGGGGGATCAGCCAACACCGTCCGGTCACGAGCAGGAGAGACCTTCTTAAGACGCTCACCATCCCGGGCTCCCACAACGACCCCGCTTTCGCCACGGGGTCCCCCTTAAGTATTTCCCGTGACATGACGTCATTGCGCCTCACAGCGCTCATGATGTCATGTCGTCATACTACTCTACACATGTATAGTGAGTGACATTGGGGATGTCACTGTATGGTGCCGGACAGCATCGTGCGTGTTGCAGAGTGATGCCGGCTCTAGCAGAGCACGGCGTGCGATGCACTGTGTTGCCTCTGAAGAAGAACTTCTGCAACTCAGTTGGACTCACTACACATGGATTTCCTCCCATAAAATAAAAAACCCCTTCCAATTGAACATGTATTGCTCATCTATCCCAATGCTGGAAATTACTTGCAAAATTACTGATTTCGGATGACAGATGCAATCATCATCCCCTCCTGCTGCCAAAAAAATGGCATGACCCTCGTTAAAAATATTCTTGAGACTTAGGATTTTCTGGGTCAGGAAGTGTAACAATAATAAAAATGTCCTTGTCCCTAACTCTTGTTTCTGTCCTCCTGACAGGTGGAGGTGAATGTGAGTGTGCGCCACATGTACCTGTACAGCCGTGAGGTGCGTGGGGTGGTGGCACGTCTCCGCGCCGAGTGTGGGTCACTTTCCGTGCACGCAGTTGCCTTGGCCCACACTCAAGGTGATCTGAACAAGGCCTTGGGACACGTTCGTAATGAGAAACAGGCAAATGTGCAAGCTTCTAGCATGCGATCGCGACGACCTACACGTGAGGTGGTAAGTCTTGAATAATAATAATTTAGTTGACAGTAATACCCCGGTTTATGTCGGGGATGCTTTCCTTAAATGTGCGACAACGAATACCGAAACGACGTAAATCAACTCAATTTTGCCACGAGGACTAAACAATGCTGAAGCCGTGTTAATGCGTGCATCTTCATCCTAGACGTATCCGCAACATTACATTCAATTACTAAAAATTCTACACTCAATACTAGTTACTAGTTTCGGCAGTAAACGTTAAAACATTATTAGCAGTACATTATGAAAATAAAATCACTAAAATATCATGCGTAATTACTATATTGTACTCCACAGTACAGAACATTTCTTTATGCGCGATGCAAAGTAGTTTGTGTACAGGGTTAGGTGGAGGTGAAGGTTGAGAGGCGACGGTTACGAGAAAGGGCAGACGATGCTGTCAGCGACATGAGTGTGGGTTGAGGCAACGCTAGTCGGGTAGCGGTGGTGTTGATAATGAAGTGACAACGTATTTTCTAAACGATATAAAAGGGGGAGGTGTAAAATCGCAAGGCTTACAGCGCAAGGCTATCACAAAGGCGCAGTACAGCACATACAGTAGTCTGTAGTAGCTACATGTTGTGATGTTGCTTTGTGGAATGCCAATTGAGGAATTTGTCGGTCATTTGTGAATTTGGAAAATTTGAACCGTGACAGCAACACACATTGGCCTACTCTTATCAAAATAGCTTCTTTGCCCATCCTAGGACGGAAGCTGTAATATTTACGAAAAAAATTAGCAGAGTATAATTGTATCTTGTGTTAATTGAATGGCAGTGAATCTTGCACGAAATTATGTCATAAAACACTTCACTGCATTTCACTGTAGCACTGTATATAACTGACCTTCAATTTGTTCTAATTCACTGCTCTGATACTTTATTATTTTCTGCTTTCGGCCGCTGGGGTGCAAATAAATTGGATTGCAATACAATATGTGGAAAATCACCGAGAAATGTCTATTTAACCAAAATGTAGAAGCATAAATTAGACTTATCTTAGGAATAAATATAGACCCCAAATCCAATTTGTTGCCGCGTAGAATTATTTATTAGATTCATTTTAAATAAAGAAACGTGAAACTTAAAGCGAATTTGCAACAAATAATAATTCTGCTCTACCTTAATGACGGGGGTGCGGCATGTGGAGTGACGTCACGCGCGGGACACAAACTCCCTAATTAATAATCATGAGCGGATGACGTCACTGATGTGGACCACGCCACCCACCCCCTCATTAATAATCAAGAGTGGATGATGTCATTCCACATGGAGTTTCCCCCCCCTGATCAATAATCATGAGCGGATTCCGTCACTCCACATGGAGCTCCCCCCCCTTCATCAATAATCATGGCATGATGACGTCACTCATGTGGACCCTGGCCCCACCCCCTCATTAATAATCATGAGCGGGTCTTTATTTTCGATTGAATATTTCAGATTAACTGCAATACACCCGTCCTTGGACGGGCTATAGCCTACTTTTATAATAATTTAGAAGCAAAAATTAGACTTACCTTTTGTTTCAAGTGCTGAAGAAATAAATAAAGACACCAAATACACTTTGTTGCTGCGTAGAAATATTGATTTGATTACATTTCAATAAAGAAACGTCAAATTTAAAGTTAATTTGCGTAAAACAAATTATTTCCAATCAACCTGCGGGAATGTAAAAATCCACCCGCTCATGATTATGAATGAGGGGGGGGTGTCTCTTTTGCAGTGACGTCACGTACGGATTTAGCACTGCTGCGTATATTTATTTTTTACTTTCTGTAAAGAAACGTCATATTTGAAGCAACTTTGCGAAAAAACTATCTTTCCACTCGGCCTTCCGCGTGAGTGTAAAAATCCACCCGCTCATGATTATTTTATTATTAATGACGGGGGAGGGGGTATGTGGAGTGACGTCACGTGCATTACACACATTTCTGGGCTATTATAGTAGTAATGCCATCAGCGGGAATTGTAACGTCCACTGTGAAGCGTCACTTTCATGTAAATTGCATCATCAGAATCGCTGATTTAGATCTCTGTGTCGCGAGAAGAAAGCTCAAAGTGGTCCATGGGCGACCGGGATTTTGCTTCGGTGGCCATTGGACTTTGGAACTCTCTGTCAAAGTTGGTCAGGGAGTCTAGTTCAGTTTGGGCCTTCAGGTCCCCCCTAAAAATATTTATCTTTTAAGAAAGCATCTCGAATTTTAACTTAGCCTCTTCTTACCCCCCCCCCCTCCATTGTAAGGCACCTTGATGTTTTATGCATGGGGTCAGTAAAAGAGAAGAAGCAGAAAGAGAAGTGTTGTGAGCTGCGGTCGTGAGTGAATGTGTGTACAGGTGAGCGTGTAGCTCGGTGAGTGAGCGTGTGGGTGATTTGCCACAGTGTAATGGTTAGCGCACTGGATTTGCGATGATCCTAAGGTCACCAGTTTGTTTCTATGGCAGTTGAAACAACGGTGCAAGTCTTTCGAATTCCCCCCCCCTCCTCCACTTGTGTAAGAACTCATCATTCATTCGTCGAAAATGTAAAAAAACAATTCAGGACCTGACTGTGACTCAGTGTGGATCTCCTGGAGTAAGTCTATTTTATTATTATAAAGAGTTAAAGGGGCTGTTTGATGACACGACTAGAGAGTTGGCTTGCACTGCAGGGAACTTAATATTCAACTTGGATTCCGCAACCCTCAATGGCCTTTTTAAGTTAAATTTGTGCTTGTGTAGTGGTGGTGTTGACGTGCGCCGACTGTGACGGTGATGGATCACGGGGCGGCGCGGGGTGCGGGGTTGGGCACGCGTTGTGGGCGTGGTGTGGACGCGCGCGCCGGGAGTGACAGATGACGGCGCGGCGTGGGTGGTGAGGCACGATGAGATGTGGGAAAACAGGATCGTAGCCAGCGCCCAGCGATTGGTCGAATAAGTGGGTGCTCGCAGCGACGTCCGCAGGTGGGGTATAAAGGGGGACGCGCGAGAGCACTCGGGGAGAGTTACCCAGTTGAAGACCCGAAGACGGAGCTGAAGACCTAGTGCCCCGAGACCCCTAGTCCCGCCGTCCTTGTGGGGACCGGGGCCCTGTGTGGCTCGGAGGCGAGGCTGTGGGACCCGGGGTCCGACGCCCCCGTGGGTCGGGCTGGGGACCCACAGTCGAGACGGATACCCCGGGCAGGGAGTGTCCCGAGTAGCTCAGTGGCGTTAGTCGCCGAGTAGCTAAGTGGATGTTGGTCATCCGAGTAGCTCAGTGGCGTTAGTCGCCGAGTAGCTAAGTGGGTGTTTGTCACCCGAGATACTAAGTGGATGTTGGTCATCCGAGTAGCTCAGTGGGCGTTAGTCGCCAAGTAGCTAAGTGGGTGTTTGTCACCCGAGATACTAAGTGGGTGTTTGTCACCCGAGATACTAAGTGGGTGTTTGTCACCCGAGATACAAAGTAGGTGTTAGTCACCTGTGAACGAGTTTGATAAAATAAAGAGTGTGTTACCCGTGAAGTCGTCTCCCGCCGAGTTACTACATTACAACTGGCGTCAGAAGTAAACCTGTCTTCAAGAAGTATGGACACGAGGAAGACTACCCGTACCCACGAGCGAGGTCGGGACGACGACGGCGTACCGGGGACACCAACCTCGGGAGGAGAGGACGAGGAGTTGCCGCCGATGCAGCACTTCGCGGTGATGGCCGACGCTCCGCTTGCCTCCGACACCAGCCTCCAGGACGCGCACTCCCGGTTGGCGGAGTTGCTACTCGCCGCCGCCGCTGTCTTGGCCGACATCTCCGTTCCGGCGAGCGGAAAAACGGCTGCGGGGTTGGTGGAGGAAGCGACGTTGGAGGAATCCCGCCAAAAGGCGCTTCGCGCCAAAAGTCTGGAAGTTGCCGCCGTTTTTGGGGGGCCGCCACCGATTGGCGGGAAAGACGGACGCCACGTGGCCGGACACCTCCGCTCAGCGCAGCCCACGTCATCAGCGCGCGCCGGAGCTCTCCATTTTGCGCCTGACAACCGAGCCGACATTTTACACAACTACAGCGGAGCGCGGGAAAATCTCTCCGACGTCGACGACGATCGGGTCCTCCAGCAAAGATTGCCCGCGCTGTCGGCGTTCAAGGCGGATGGGGGCGACTGGGGAGCCTTCCAACGAAGGTTCCTCGCTCATCAGGAGATGTCGGGGTGGTCCGACACCACTGCCCTGCGTGCGTTGCCAGCGATGCTTGACGACGACGCGCTTGCAGCCTTCACATCTGCTGCAAGGTCGTCCCGCTCTACGCTCCAGGCCGCACTACACCTGATGGCGAAGGTGTTCGGGCCGCCCTCCACGTGTCGCCACCAGTTCTACGATCGGCGGAAGGTGGCTGGAGAAACGACGCTCGCCTATCGCACGGCACTACTCGCCTTGGCGGACGCAGCTTTTCCCCGCATGGATAAGGAGGGGAAGGACGCCATGGTGACGGAGCAGCTGCTGGCGTTGGCCCACGAGTTGGGGGTCCCCATCAATGTGGCGGACGAGATGGATATCTGCTCCCTGGCGATCGCCACGAGCATTCACGCGTACGAGGTCCTCAAACGCAAGCCGGGGGTCGTCTGCAAATGGGCGGGGAACGCGGCACTGGCCGCCACGATCGCCGAACCTCAGCCAGCTGCGGATCAGGAGCAGGCCTTCGCTGCATCGCGTCCGGGGGAGTGGAGAACGGGAGGTCGTTCGCCCACACGTTCACCCCGCAAGCTGGAGCAACCGAAACCTACGACGTCCGTCGTCTGCTACAACTGCGGCCTTCGGGGTCACGTCGCAGCCGGGTGCCGGGCCCCGCGTCAGCGCGCCACAGGACCACGTCGGGACGACGACCAGGGCCACAAGTCATCCCAACAAAACCCGGCAAGTCGCGGCACCTCACACGTTCGGTCCACAAACACGGCACATTCGGGTCGCCGCTTGGCGGTGGGGGGTTCGCGGCTGGGTGCCGGGGGTTCATTTCGGCGAGGGGGGTCCGTACGCGGCCCGCAAGCAGTCGAGTGGTCCGAATTGGCCCACAGGATCGTGGCTGCGTCGGCCGGGTCGTCCGTGGTAACGGGGTTCATTGACGGGATTGAGGTCCGGGTGCTTGTTGACACGGGTGCGTCGGCCACCATCATCTCGGACCTTATTTATAACATTCTTCCCGTCCAAAGTAGACCCCTTCTGCCAGTAGACGTGCCATTTTATGCGGCGAATGGGGGATCCCTGGGGATCATCGGCCAGATTCGGGCGACTATTTGCATTGGTGACATCAAATTGGCGGGCCCTATTTTTGTATCATCATCGCTGGCCGTTCCCTGTTTGCTAGGTACGGACTTTTTGTCCAATATGCCCATCAAAATTCTTATAGATCAGGCCTGCATAGAGCTTCCGTCAGGTCGGCGGGTTGCGTTCTTGACGAGCCCTACCAAAATGCGCACGGTTTGTGCGACGGTGCAGGCGCTGGCAACTCACACTGTACGGGTGCCCCCGGGATCGCAAATGTTAGTACCCCTTCGGTTCAGGAAGCCACTCGAGGTGGGTGCGGAGGCACAGGGGGTGCTGTTGGGGCCGTCTAACAGAGCCAAAAGGGGCCTCGACTTAGCGGTTGCTCAAACCATGGTGAGAGGGGACAGTGAGCCGTTCGTAATGGTCCTGAATACGGGGTCGCGGCCGGCCGTAATTGCGCAGGGAACGGTGCTGGCTCACGCCGCGCCGCTACCCGTTGAGGAACGGCTCGTGGCTCAAGCAAATTTCACTGTCAAGTCGCATCCTCCAAGTGATGAGGGGACTGAGTGGTTGGACTCGTTGTGTGCCGGTTCTGCTAACTTGTCCGAGGTGCAATTGGGAGCATTGAGGGGTTTGCTACTCGAGTTTGCTGACGTGTTCAGCAAACATAAGTACGATATCGGCTGCACTGACCTGTTGCGCCACCACATAGCTACGGGGGACGCGGCCCCTATTCGTCAGAATCCCTTCCGGCTCAGCCCAGCCGAGAAGGAACATGTGCAATCGGCGGTTAATGATATGTTGGCGGCCGATATCATTTCGCCCTCTTCTAGTCCGTGGGGTGCTCCTATTGTCCTAGTAAAGAAACAGGACGGGTCCTTGCGGTTTTGTGTCGATTTCCGCCGCTTAAACAAAATCTCGATGGCGGATGCGTATCCGCTCCCCAGGATGGATGAGTCGCTGGATGCCTTGGCGGGAGCACAGTTTTTTTCCACACTCGATCTGCTTTCTGGATTTTGGCAATTGCCACTCGATAACGAGTCTAAACCTAAAACTGCTTTCCGGACACCTGGTGGCCTATTTGAATTCAACCGTTTGCCCATGGGCTTACATTCCGCTCCCGCCACGTTCCAGAGACTCATGGAATTGGTTTTGTCGGGCCTCCAATGGGATACCTGTTTGATTTATCTCGACGATATCATCGTCTTTAGTCGGACTTTCGAGGAGCACCTCCAGCGACTGAGAGCGGTGTTCCTCAGGATGCGTTCCGCTAAGCTTAAATTTAAACCGGCTAAATGTTTTCTGCTTCGGGAATCGGTCAGGTATTTGGGCCATATCGTGAGTCGTTCAGGGATCTCGACGGACCCTGCTAAGACGCATTGCGTCAGCTCATGGCCAACGCCAACCTCGGTCACGGAGGTTCGCAGTTTCATTGGTTTCGCCTCCTATTACCGTCGTTTTGTCAAGCAATTTGCCACCATAGCCAGGCCCCTGCACGCTTTGACGGCTAAGGGTGTGAGGTTTCACTGGGGGGCGGAAGAGGAGGCTGCGTTCTGCTCCCTTCGTGACGCCTTGGTGCAGGCTCCCCCCTTGTGTTACCCCGATTTCACACAACCGTTTTTGCTTGACACAGACGCCAGCAACACGGGTATCGGGGGGGTGCTCTCACAGGTGGTCGGGGGGGTTGAACGGGTGGTCGCCTACGGTAGTAGAGTTCTTTCCCCCGCCGAACAACGCTATTGCGTAACTCGTCGTGAATTGTTAGCGATTGTGTTTTTTACACAGCAATTCAGGCCGTATCTTTACGGCCGTCATTTTACGGTCCGTACGGACCATGCGGCTCTACAATACGCTATGCGCGTGGCACAGCCATCGGGCCAATTGTCCCGATGGTTGGAGGTCCTTCAAGACTACCAATTCACGACGATTTACCGCAAGGGATTGCGACACTCAAATGCGGACGCCTTGTCGCGGTTGCCTCCGTGCACGGACTGCACATGTTTGTTGGGATCGGCGCGGTGCAAACCCCCGGTCGCCGGCACCCCGGGAGTTGCGCTCGCCGCCACTGACACCCCGGGAGAGGACGCCCCCACGGGGAGGGATTCGCTGTTGTCGTTGCCCCTCATTGAGTGGGGCCGTCTCCAGATGTCCGACAGCTCCCTACTTACGCTACGTCGGAAAGTTGGCGCTCCCGAGGTAGGGGAGGCGCGGGTGGGTTCCTGGGTGTGCAGACAGGGCCTTTTGATGAAATGGGACAACATGTCCCGGCGTCACGTGCTCGTTGTGCCTGTTGCTATGCGGGGTAGGGTTGTTCTGGCAGCTCATGAACGGCTCATGCATCTGGGTTTTCACAAAACGCTCGCCCTAATCCAGCGAGACTATTATTGGCCGGGGATGGGTAACGACGTGGCGAATATTCTTAAGGGATGCGTAGGGTGCGCCAAAAGGAAACCGCCACCATTGGCAGCTAATCCACCGCTGCAATCCATTCAGGTTTCGCGTATAAACGAATTGGTAGCGTTGGACATCTTGGGGCCCTTTCCGGCTACACCAAGGGGAAATAGGTTCCTGCTGGTTGGCGTGGAATACTTCACCCGATGGCCTATGGCATGGCCGCTCGCCAACCAGTCGGCTGCGGCGGTGGCGGACGCCTTTGTCCAGGGTTATGTTTTGGACAAGGGCGCCCCCGAACGCTTGCTGACGGATCAAGGAAAGAATTTTTCGAGCGTTTTGTTGCACGAGGTGTGCGACCTGTTGGGTACAAAGAAAGTGCGTACTTCCCCCTACCACCCGCAGACTGACGGGATGGTTGAGCGTCTGAACAGGACGATTACGTCTATGTTGTGCCAACAGGTCTGCGACGATCAGGTTGATTGGGACTTACAGGTGCCGGGGGTACTCGCGGCCTATCGAATGGCCCCTCATGCGGCGACGGGGTTTTCCCCATTTTTTCTTATGTATGGGCGGGAGGCCGATCCGGCCATGGACGTCCAACTGGGGATTTCCCAGCCACGTGCAAAATCTAAATTGGCAGACCACATCAAATTTAATATCGCCAAATTGACTGAAGCGCGGGAGGCGGCGAGGTTGAATTCGCGGTCGCGGCAAATTGCGAACGAGAAATTGCATGAGCGGAGGGTGCATACGCATGATTGGAAACCAGGCGATAAGGCCTGGCTGCATTGTCCACATGCACCGTTGGCTACGTCCCCCAAGTTGTTGAGACCTTGGAGGGGACCGGTGGAAATTGTGCGGGTTGCACGACCCCAGAGTATACAGATTAAATGGGGGAAACGCCGTTGGTACGTGCACCCCTCCCGACTGAAGCCCTATGCGGCACCGTGTGACCCCGTTCTGTGCCGTGACGACCGGGCGTGTGATGTGACCGTCGACTCGGGGAGGGAGGTGTCGCAGGCTGATCCTCACGTGTCTCCACCTGACCCACCCCCAGGTGCCTCGGGCTTGACGCCTGCTGACCGTCGGGAGCCTGAACCCCGGGGCACGCACGGGTCCTCGATGCCTGGCCGATGTCTTCCTGAACCGCCGGCACCACCGGACGTTCAACCGCGTCTGGTGCCGTACGACGGACCGGCAAGGCGGACTCGGGCTAGGGCTCAACAATTTTCATGAAGACGTTTTTTCTCTACACCGAGCTCGCCCGGTGTTCCCCTCTGCCGGGTAATGTCCCGTTGTAGGGACGCTCGGAAAAAAGGGGACACTGCACGAGTCGAAAGAAAAAAAAAAAATTTCCATTTATTTTCCTTTCTGCATACACATTGCTATTGTCACTCGCCGGTTTGTATATATTGTTCTATTGTCGCGGTGGCATTGGTTGATGGTTGCGGATGGTAGTGTTCGCGTCGTGTTGTGTTGTTACGTTAGTTGTTGTTCTTGTTGTTGTGTTGTGTTACGGGGCACACAGGGCGGTTTGTATATTTTTATAGCAGCCGGGTCGGCTGCGAGCTATGTGGTAGGGGGTGATGTAGTGGTGGTGTTGACGTGCGCCGACTGTGACGGTGATGGATCACGGGGCGGCGCGGGGTGCGGGGTTGGGCACGCGTTGTGGGCGTGGTGTGGACGCGCGCGCCGGGAGTGACAGATGACGGCGCGGCGTGGGTGGTGAGGCACGATGAGATGTGGGAAAACAGGATCGTAGCCAGCGCCCAGCGATTGGTCGAATAAGTGGGTGCTCGCAGCGACGTCCGCAGGTGGGGTATAAAGGGGGACGCGCGAGAGCACTCGGGGAGAGTTACCCAGTTGAAGACCCGAAGACGGAGCTGAAGACCTAGTGCCCCGAGACCCCTAGTCCCGCCGTCCTTGTGGGGACCGGGGCCCTGTGTGGCTCGGAGGCGAGGCTGTGGGACCCGGGGTCCGACGCCCCCGTGGGTCGGGCTGGGGACCCACAGTCGAGACGGATACCCCGGGCAGGGAGTGTCCCGAGTAGCTCAGTGGCGTTAGTCGCCGAGTAGCTAAGTGGATGTTGGTCATCCGAGTAGCTCAGTGGCGTTAGTCGCCGAGTAGCTAAGTGGGTGTTTGTCACCCGAGATACTAAGTGGATGTTGGTCATCCGAGTAGCTCAGTGGGCGTTAGTCGCCAAGTAGCTAAGTGGGTGTTTGTCACCCGAGATACTAAGTGGGTGTTTGTCACCCGAGATACTAAGTGGGTGTTTGTCACCCGAGATACAAAGTAGGTGTTAGTCACCTGTGAACGAGTTTGATAAAATAAAGAGTGTGTTACCCGTGAAGTCGTCTCCCGCCGAGTTACTACATTACACTTGTAAGACTCGCACAAACAACCATACCCAGAAACCCATAGACTCCAACAGAGACTCATACATTACTACAGACACTCAGACTCACACAGCGACCCCATACTCACAGAGACCGATAGACATGCACAGAGACCCATAGCCTCACACAGAGATCCATACACTCAAAGGCCCAAAAACTCACAGAAATCCATAGATTCGCACAGATGTCAATAGAATTTGAATTTGAATATTTATTTATACTGGATGAATCTGATGAGCTATAACGATGTTTTCACAGACATCCAATCGGGTGGGTCAGAAAATAACAACAAAAATACAATACAAAAACATCACAGGAAAGGTAAACAAATTGTTTCGAAATATACAAATTAAACTGAACTCTTTTTATCTTACCATAGACTCATACAAACATGTTGGACTCGCACAGAGACCTTAACCACTAAACCTCGAACAATTAAAACCCTCTAAACCCCTAACTATCTAAATCCATAACCATCTAAACCGCTAACCCTCTCAACCCATTTACCCTTACAACCCTAATCTTTAAACCCCTCGCCCTCTAAAAGCTTAAACTCTAAACCACCAAAACACTAACCATCTCAACCCCTAACCCTCTAAATTCCTATACCCCTAACCCTCAACCCCTTTACCCTTAAAACCCTAACCCACCAAAACCCTCACTCTCTAAACCCCTTATTCTTTTAACCCTAACCGTCTAAGCCAATAAAAACCAAAACTTCTAAACCCTCTGAATCCCTAACCCTCTAAACCTTGAAACCCTAACCTTCTAAAACCCTAAATCCTTAACATTCTAAATACCAACCAATCTAAACCACTACCCTCTAAAGAACTAACCCTCTAGACCCCTAACCCTCTGAACTCATAACCTCCTAAATCCTCAACCTCTAAAACCCTAACCCTCAAACCCCTAACGTTCTAAAACCCTAAATCTGTAACCTAATCCCAACACATTTAAACCCCAACCCTCTAAAGAACGAACCCTCTAGACACCTAACCCTTAAAACACCTATGCCCCTAAAATGCTAACCCTCTAAACACATAATCCACTACACCCGGAACCCTCTAAACCCATAAAGGTTTTTTTTGTTAGATTATGTAAATATAAACGTGTCGTTAAACCAACCACCACCTGAAACAGCCAATTAGTAAACGTTGTCACATCAACAAAAAGTGCCATTTAGTGTTGGAGACTAAACCAAAAAAAAACTTTATTATGGACAATATTAGTTGTGAAAGTCTACGTGTTAAACCCTCAACTCTCAAACCACTAAACCCCTAACACTGTAAATCACTAACCCTTGAAACCCCGATACCTCTAAACCCCTAAACACATACCCTTATAACCTCAACTACTAACCATCTAAACCATTCAACATCCAACAATCGAAACACAAAAACCTCTAAACACGTAACTCTCTAAACCCCTAACCCTCTAAAACCCATAAACCTTTAAACACGTAACTCTCTAAACCCTCTAAACTCGAAACGTTCTAAACTCTAACCCTCTAAACACCAAATCCTCTGAAGGACTTTCCCCTTAAGACCCCAACCGTCTAAACACCTCACCCTATAAAACCGCAACCCATAAACCCCCAACACTCTTAACTGCCTAAACCCTTAACCTTATAAACCCCAAACCGTCTAAACCCCTCAACCTGTAAAACCGTAACCCACTAAACCCCTCACCTTATAAACCCCTAATCCCCTAAATATCAAAACCTCTAAACCCATAACCTTCTAAAACTCTTCTGTGAACAGGTGTCTTTTATACAGGTAACAAGCCGAGATTATGAGCACTCCCTTTAAGAGTGTGCTCCTAATCTCAGCTCGTTCAAATAAACCTACCATTAAAATTATAGACTGATCATTTCTTTGTCAGTGGGCAAACGTACAAAATCAGCAGGGGATCAAATACTTTTTTCCCTCACTGTAAACCCAAAACCCTATAAACTCCTAACCCTCTAAACCCCTTTACCCTCTAAACTCCTTTACCCTTAAACCCCTTTACCCTGAAAACCCTAACCCTCTAAACCCTATACCCCAAATAGCCTAATCCTCTAAACACCTAACCCTCTAAACCTTAACCCTCTAAACCCCTAACTCTCGAATCCCCTCAACCCCTAAACCCTATAACCCTCGAAATCCCTAAACCTCTAAACCCCTTATCCCTGAAATAACCCAAAACCTCTAAACCCTTAACTTCATAAATCCCTAACCCTCTAAACCCCTAACCCTTTGTGTGGAATGTGGTGGGGGTGGGATCATGGGGTGGGTGGGTGCAGGGTGTATGTGGTGTGCGTTGGGTGGTGGGTATCACAGGGGGGTGAATGGGTGCAGGGTGTGTGTGGTGGGTATGGTGATAGTGGTCATGGTTCACAACGATCCGTGACCACCACCACCACCTCTACTGTGTGGTGGACCGGCCACCACACAGCAGCACGCATCGGAGGAGTGAACGGATGGTTCCCCCTATGCGGGCCAGACTCCCTCGCTTCCTCTTCTCCTCCTGCATCACCATCACCTGATCCTCTTTCCTTGTCATCTCCTTCTCCACCATCTTCTCCACCAATGTCTCCTCCACCTGCACCACCATCTCCTCCTCCTGCTCCTTCGTCCATACCTCCTCTGTCTCCCCCCTCATCTCTTCTTCCTGCACCACCAGCTCCTCCACCAGGGTCTCCTCCTCCAGCACCACCAGCTCCTCCACCAGGGTCTCCTCCTCCTGCACCAACAGCTCCTCCACCAGGGTCTCCTCCTCCTGCACCACCAGCTCCTCTACCAGGGTCTCCTCCTCCTGCACCAACAGCTCCTCCACCAGGGTCTCCTCCTCCTGCACCAACAGCTCTTCCACCAGGGTTTCCTCCTCCTCCACCACCAGCTCCTCCACCAGGGTCTCCTCCTCCTGCACCACCAGCTCCTCCACCAGGGTCTCCTCCTCCTGCACCACCAGCTCCTCCACCGGAGTCTCCTCTTCCTCCACAACAACCGTCAGCCATTTAGAGGCCTGGGCGAGCGCGGAGGATGGGGGCAGCGCCGGCTCCGCTCTGTTAAGAGATGTGCACGACACCGTTCCAACTTCCTGCTACAGCAGAGATCGCACTCCCCCCCCCCCCCCACCATCGTGCGGAGATAGATTAACCAGGTTAATAACGATGCTGCAGTAACACAGCATACCTTTGCCCATCGTGGGTCTGGTTACAAAATGGGCATTAGTCTTGCGATATCACACTGGATGAAAGGCTACATGGCAAAGATATGGCTGCTTCATTATTTGTCCTCACCCAGAAACCAATTATAAAAATACATCCGTATATAACCGAATGTACACGTGGGGTTTGAACTGTACATGTGTTCGTTTGCAGGCGGCAGGGCTGGAACTCACAGAGGGACCTGGGTTTGATGCCCAAACTTGGGCCACTTTCTCCGTGTGGAATGTGGAGTGTGTTCTACCCCCCCCCCGTTTTATCCTGCATTGGTTTCCAAAATCAGAATAAATTATTTAGACTGGATGAAGAGGAATCCGATAAGCTATGAAGCTCTTCTTTCACAGATATGCAGTCGAGGCATAGGGTCAGCAAGTTACAACAACAAACAAAAGAAAATGAGTGCAAAGTGTAAAAATGTAAGCAAGTCACAAAATAACTGAGCATATAAGCACAAAGTACGTAACATCCTGCCAGTTTTTCAACACTAAATACAAATTAGGGGTTGTTACGGGAAGAAAGGCGGACAAACACAAGGGTGTTTGGACCCACACACGGGTGTCTACATCCACGTCCGCATCGGTTAACCCTGGGGGGGCATGGGGGCGTTGTGATCCCCCATAGCCCCACCCCTCGGAGAGGATTCTTATGAAAGGCGGGGAGCCAGAGAGCTCGGGTCCAGTGTGTGAGATGCTTACCAGGGAAGACTGAAGACCGGCAGAATAGGCCCTGGAACACCCCTGGCTCGCTGTCCTTGTCAGGGCCGAGCAGGGCAAGCCAGTGGCGCGGCCCCAAGAGCTCCAGGACCGCTGCTCTTGTAAGAGCACGGCCTGGTTAGCTGGGTGCCGGGATCCGTGCTTGACCAGGGCCGGATCAGATAGCCTCCCCTACCACTCATAGCGGAGGACTGGGAATAGGAGAAGTCAGGGGATAGTGCTAGGGGTGTTTCCCATTGAGTACGGGTGAAGGGGCCGTTACCCCTTCAAGTAATGTTACCGCCTTTTGGTTAAATAAAAGAGTGTGCCTCAACTACGTCGTCTGTCTCCCTGAGAACTCACTACACTTGTATAAGTGTAGTGTATCGTGTAGTGTATCGTGTCGTGTATAGTGTAGTGTGTAGGTTAAACGTTGAGTTTTATAAGGGCACCACGGGGTGACCAGCCCCTCCCCACCCAGCCCCACCCCTCCAACCCCCCACCCAGCCCCACCCTCCCCACCCAGCCCCTCCCCTCCTCCCCCAGCCCCTCCCCACCCTCCCCTCCCTCAGCCCCTCCCCACCCTCCCATCTCCACCCAGCCCCACCCCTCCCACCCCCACCCTCCCCTCCCCATATGCACGACAGACAAATAATCCCTGGTGGGCAGTGTGGAACCTGTTGTTCCTACCGGTATAACAGTGGGAAATATCTGAACCGGTCCTGTGCCTCCCCTTGATCGACTCAACCTCAAATGAGTACCTGATACAGTGTGTACACATCACCACGAGGGAGACAAATGCGTGGTGTTGGCTACCCACTCCCCTGTGTACTGTGCCCGTCCTCTGTAGGTCCTCACTAACACCACTTGCCTCAAAAATCTGTTAAGGCTATGAGGGAGATCTTTGTCTTTGTACAGTGGCATTGGCTACGTATAAACTGATACTTTGAACGGAGTTTATAATACAGCATGGCCTATGTGTAACGCATCATATACCGTGAACACAGCACCATGAAAGTGTGTGCTGTATAATACAGAGTATGTGTAAAGGAGCATAGCCTGTGCACGTACTGCAGCGTTACTTTGAACTGAAACGTAGCATGGCCGTTATGTGTAGAACAGCATTTCTTGTGTATATGTAGTGGGTTTCCACAGAGACTGGAGATGTTGCTTAGAGGCAACACGGTTTATTTAAATCTTATAACAGAAGCCCCTTTTACTCCCACTACTTGGGGAGGTATGGCCTCTGGGCTAACGTGCCCTATCACTGGGGCTACGGGCTCTGAGTCCTCCGACTAAGGGTGGCCTAGGGGAGGCTATGCTGACCCGACCCAGCCAAGGTGCGGGTCTCGACCACTGGTCCGTGCTCGGCCCCGGCCCATAAAAGGACGTCGGGTCCCAGGGTTCCAGGGTCCCAGGGTCCCAGGGTCCCAGGGTTCTAGCCTAGCCGGTCTTCAGTCTTCGTCTTCAGAGCACTGCCTCGGGCCGTCCTGGGGTCCGTCTTTTATACCCACCTCGGGGACTCTCCACCCCCGGTACCGCCCCCTTTCTGGAACCTTCCAGGTGGCTCTGGAATAACCCCCCAACCCCTCACCTGGGGTCGGGGGGGGAACTCGGCCTCTCAACGGTCCCGGTTCTCTCTCTAACTCAGGGTGGCACCCCCTGTCGACTCGTGCCCGCAACTACAGGTAAGCATACAGTGTGGTGTGTGCTTTGCATTTCCGACGCTACATATACAGCAAGAAATACTCTACATAGAGAGAGCATTGCATCTGTGTGTGTGTACTGCATGACACACGGTGTACGGTGTGTAATGCACAGTGATGGGCTGCTGCTGCACCTGTTGACGTTGATGTCGGGGCAGGCAGAGTCCTCGCTCCGGGTCCCGGTGGCGTTGCTCCGGGGGAACGTGCAGAAGAAGGCGTTGGCCAGGAGGCAGGCGGCCTGCTCCTGAGACATCGTCAGCATCAAGCCGGTGTCCCGGCGGAGCAGCGGCAGGGGCTGGGGACACGTGCGGTGCACAGGGCGCAGCGACGTCACACGCGGCAACGGGTGGCACGGGGTTGCAGAGGAGCAACGGCGCAATGGTAACACCGATGCAGAGCACTGAGCCTGCAGCACTGGGATGCTGGGGTCTGGATCAAGGAGTTCTGAAATGCACGTAAACCAGATGATTGTTGTACACGTGAGGTTAATGGTGCAGCCCTGCAATTACTTGCTCATGCAACTGCTGGTGAAAGAACCCCCACTAGAGGGAGGTCTAGAGTGCCGATCCGGTGGGTATGTTTTGGCCAACTTTTCCACACTGACCATTCGTCTTGAAAGAGGTGGGAGTACTCGCCATTTAGCCCACTGCACGCGACCCACCGATGGACTGTGGGTGGACAAAACAGGGAATTGTAAGAACCCTGGTCAATGTTTTCAAGGCCAGGCTGGGAGATCGAACCGCGACATTTGAAGTCAATCGTGACAACCATCCCACAGTCATGGCAGCAGCCCTTTTGCAGAAATACAATAAAATATTGGAGAGGGCTTCACACAAGAAACAAGAAGATTTAGTGGTTTGTACGTGGCTCTCCAATGAGTACAGAGAGGGTACCACAAGTAGCGGTGCATACTCGGGCGCAAGGAAATAGAAGCAGAGACAAAGAATGAGATAGATCGATGCAATAAAGAATTGGCAGTGGTGCACCAAGCACGACCCCTTGCTGAGCGCTGAAGCAGCAGCCCCCCCCATCCCCGGACCCCTCCCCCCACCCCCCACCCTCCCCCCACCCCCCACCCTCCCCCCACCCTCCCCCCACCCTCCCCCCACCCTCCACTTCTCACCCTGACGCCACACAACCGGTGGGTAGGCGATGCCCTCTGGTGGACAAGGCGCGGTACAGGCGGCAGCACGAGACGCCAGCAGTGTTGCGCTGCCAGGGTTACTCACCCGAACACCTCCGTACACTTACACACACCTACACACACCTCTATACACCTCTATACACTCACACACACCTACACACTTACAAAGACAAAGATCCCCGTATAGCCTTAACAGACTGTAGGGGCAAGTGCTGTTAGCGAGCACCTATGAACTACGCAGTCGAAATAGATGTTAAATAATGTGGGAGCCTGAGGACATCCCTGTTATACCCCAAGGTGTACAGGGGAAGGCTCTGATTCCCGGCCACGTAGTTTTACCCGGGCCCGCTCACCATCATGAAGGTCCTTAATGATCGTGAGCAGAGGGTCAGGGACCCTGAAAGCACGAAGAACAACCCAGAGCCCATGCCTACTGATGGTATCATAGGCCTTGACCAGGTCATTAAAGCAGAGATGAAGGTCTTGTTGGAATTCCCTATACCTCTGCTGTAGCAGACGGACAGAAAATATGGCATCTGTACAGGACCGCCCTTTCCTGAAACCGCATTGGGGTTCTGCAAGCCTCTCCTCAGCGTGCCTAGCAAGGCGATGTTGAATAATCCTTGCCAGGACCTTTCCCGTCACACTTAGGAGTGAGATGCCTCTGTAGATGTTACAGTCTGTGCGGTCCCCCTTCTTAAAGAGGGGGACCACCAGGGCATCCTTCCAATCCTGTGGTACCCGTCCAGCGGTCCAGACTGTTGTTATGATGTCATATAGGGCAGTCTGTGTACAAGCGCCACCCTCCCTCAGCATTTCGCTTGGGAGATCATCTCTGCCCGGTGCCTTTCCTGGTCTCAGACTACGGATCGCCTTCAGTACTTCCTCAATAGATGGCACCTCAGCCAGCCACTCACAGGGGGTGACCTCCTCCAATATTTGAGGCACCGCAGCCTCAGCAGGGTTATCCCCACTTTGTGCCATGATGTTTTCCTGGCTGAGAGATTTTCCCTCCCCCAGGACCTCACACACACCTATATACACTTACACACACACCTCTATACACTTACACACACATACACACACCTCTACACACCTACATACACACCTATACACTTACACACACACATACACACACCTATATACACTTACACACACCTCTACACACCTACACACACCTACACACACACCTCTATACACTTACACACACCTACACACAAGTACCTCTATACACCTACACACCTACACAGACACCTCTATACACTCACACACACCTACACACACACACTTCTATACACTCACACACACCTACACACACACACCTCTAGACACTTACACACACCTATACACACACCTCTATACACACACCTGTATACACTCACACACACCTACACACACCTCTTCTTAGGTTTTTTCGGTAAAGTTTTTTATTTTATTTTACTTTCTACGTGACTTTACCGAAAAAACCTAAGAAGATGATTCCTTGCAGTCACGAAAGCTTCAAATCTAGAACTACACACACCTCTATACACTCACACACACCTACACACACCTCTATACACTCACACACACTGACACACACCTCTATACACTTACACACACCTACACACACACCTCTACACACCTACACACACCTATACACACTTATACACACACCTCTATATACTTACACACACCTACACACACACCTCTATACACTTACACCTACACACACCTCTATACACCTAAACACCTACACACACACCTCTATACACCTAAACACCTACACACACACACCTCTATACACGTACACACACCTACACACACACCTCTATACACTTACACACACCTACACACACACCTCTATACACTTACACACACACCTCTATACACTTAAACACACACCTCTCTACACCTAAACACCCACACACACACCTCTATACCCTTACTCACACCTACACACACACCTCTATACACGTGTAGTAACGCTCACGACTCGTTCACACCGGAGTTGGAGGCACACTTGTTTATTTAACACCAACGTTGTGACATACACATTTGAGGGGGTATCGGCCCCCTCACCCGTCTATCTGAGGACACACCTCTCTAGCTAACCCTAGCCTGCCTCTGAGTCCTCCACTAATGGGCTAGGGGAGGCTATCTTGGCCCGACACTGGTCAGTCGGGCCCGGTACCCAGAGTCCAGACCAGCACTGGCTCTGGCTCTGGTACCACGCCACTGGCTCGAGCCTGCGCGGTCCTGATAAGGACGGCGTACCAGGGGGAGTCCAGGGCTCTATCTCAGACGTCTTCCGCCTCCTCTTCTTTAGCTAAACATCACCCCCGAGCCCTTCGATACATTCCCCTTTTATACCCAACCCCTCCCTGAGGGGTGGGGCCCCGGGGGATCATAACGACCGAATCGACCCCCCAGGGTGTCTGGCGCGGACGTCGCAGAGGGCACCTGCTTGTGCACACATGTAGCCCCGCCTACTGTGTTTGTTTACCATAGGCTGCCATGCATAACGGGCTCTCTCTCTAACACCCCTACATCACTCCCCCCCGCATAGCATGCAGCCGTCCCGGCTGCCAACATACAAAAATTTGACAATAAAGGTGCCTTCACCCCCTGACCGCGCGTGTGCCTCACTATTTTTGAACAATAACAGGAACCAGAACAAGAACGCAACAACAAGATGAGAAACAACCCGACGCACCCCCCCCCGAATAAATACGAATTCCGTAAAAAAAACAGCCTATATACAATCAGCAGGGAACCCACCACGCACACACAACACACGGTGAACCCAACATATGTACATCCGAGGAGCGGGGAACACACCACCCACACAACACCCAATAAACACAACAGCTATGTACACTTTTTCCGGCCTCACAACAGTTTGCGCATTTTAGCGCGCGTCCTTGCAGCGGGCCCCTCGCACGGGGTAACCCCGCGTGGCGGACCATCAGGTGGCGACTGTCCGTCTTGGGGTGAGCATTTATCCGACTCCGCGTGACCCTCGGTATCCGCAGGAGGGGTGATCGGGCGTGAGCCCGTCACTCCCGATGCTCCTGAAGGTGGCACAGCCGGCAAGGCATTAGGTGAGAGCGACGGAGACGGACCCAGCGAGTCGGCCGACCCCCCACACGTTTGGCCACGCGCGTGTGAAGTGGGATTGTGTACCGCTGCGAAGGGTTTCAACCTAGAGGGGTGCACGAACCATCTCCGCTTCCCCCACTTTATGCGCACGCACTGCGGACGTAACACCTCCACCACTTCCACAGGGCCCCGCCACGGCCGCACCAGTTTAGAGGAGGTTGCCAGTGGCACCTGGGGGCAGTGCAACCATGCCTTGTCCCCCGGCTTCCACTGCAGTATGTGCGCTCGACTCAATCTGAGGCGCTCATTCGCCTTCTGACGGAGGTCAGAGTTTTGCATTGCAGCATCCCGTGCCTCGGTCAATTTGTCCAGATTAAATTTAACATGGTCAGCCAGATTAGTTTTTCCCTGCGGCACGGGGATCCGCAACTGGGCACGAACAGGCGGGTCTGGTTCTCGGCCGTACATGAGGTAAAAGGGAGAAAACCCCGTAGCTGCATGGGGTGCCATCCGGTACGCCGCCAAGACCCCCTGAATTTGTAGGTCCCAATCCGTTTGCGAGTCCGAAACTTGTTGTGATAACATGGACGAGATGGTGCGATGCAAACGTTCGACCATCCCGTCAGTTTGTGGGTGATATGGGGAGGTCCGAATTTTCTTTGTGCCCAGGAGATCGCAGACTTGTCTGAGTAGTTTACCGGAAAAATTTCTGCCCTGGTCGGTCAGCAACCTCTCCGGAGCACCTTTGTCCAGGACATAACCCTGAACAAAGGCCTCCACGATGGCTGCTGCCGACTGGTTGGCCAGAGGCCAGGCCATAGGCCAGCGTGTAAAATACTCGACACCAGTCAACAAATATCTATTCCCCCTGGGGGTGGCGGGGAATGGTCCCAAAATGTCCAGAGCGACCAGCTCGTTTATCCTGGACACTTTGATCGATTGCAAAGGCGGGTTAGACTCCCGTGCCGGCGGTTTGCGTTGTGCACATTGAGGGCATGATCCCAACAAATCCCCAACATCCCTCGTCATGCCAGGCCAATAAAAATCAAGTTGCAACAAGGCGAGAGTCTTTTGGGTCCCCAGGTGTAGGAGGCGCTCATGAGCGGCCCATACCACCCTACCCCGCAACCCAGTAGGGACCACCAGCCGATGTCGGCGTGACTTCCCGTCCCAATGCATCAGCAGACCTTGGCACATTTCCCATGCGTCGGAACCACCTCTTTTTCCCCCCGCCGCACCGCCAACGCGACGTCGCCACCCGAGGAGGGAGACATCCTCCATCTGGAGGCGCCCCCATTCAATGACGGGCAACCCCAACAGGGAATCTTTGCCCTGTTGTTCGATCGAATTAGGAACCACTGCATCGTCGTCGTTGGCGGCCGCCAAGACAGGTAGCGATGTGTCCCCTGGAGGCCTGCAACGTCCAGACCCCAGGAGGCATGCACACTCGGAGGCGGTTGGCAAGCGTGACAGAGCGTCCGCGTTGGTGTGGCGAACGCCCTTACGGTATGTGGTTTGGAAATCGTAATCCTGGAGGACCTCCAACCATCGGGACAATTGTCCCGATGGCTGTTGAACCCTCAGGGCGTACTGCAGTGCCGCATGATCTGTGCGGACGGTGAAACGCCGACCGTACAGATATGGGCGATACTGTTGGATGAAATGGACAATTGCCAACAGTTCCCTACGGGTGACACAATATCGTTGCTCCGCTGGAGACAACACCCGACTGCCGTACGCAACCACATGTTCCACGCCGTCAACCACCTGGGAGAGCACGCCCCCAATACCCGTGTTGCTCGCATCGGTGTCGAGCAAGAACGGTTTTGAAAAATCAGGGTAAATCAGGGGAGGAGCGTTTACCAAAGCATCCCGAAGGGAGCAAAAAGCAGCCTCCTCCTCCTGACCCCAGCAAAACCGAACCCCTTTAGATGTTAAAGCATGTAGGGGTTTGGCGATAGTCGCAAAATTAGCGACGAAGCGTCTATAATACGACGCAAACCCAATAAAACTCCTAACCTCTCCCACTGAGGTGGGAGTCGGCCAGGAGCTTACACACTGCGTTTTGGCGGGATCGGTAGAAATACCTGAGCGCCCCACGATGTGCCCCAAATAACGCACCGACTCGCGTAACAAATGGCATTTTTGGGGCTTAAATTTCAAATTAGCAGCCCGCATCTTTAGGAAAACCGCCCGCAACCTCTGGAGATGTTCCTCAAAAGTTTTGCCAAAGACAATGACGTCATCCAAATAAATCAGGCACGACTCCCATTGCAATCCAGCCAAAACCAATTCCATCAACCGCTGGAAAGTTGCCGGCGCTGAGTGTAAGCCCATCGGCAACCGGTTGAATTGAAACAGGCCGTGCGGAGTACGGAAAGCAGTTTTAGGCTTTGAATCATCGTCCAGAGGAAGCTGCCAGAATCCCGAAAGTAAGTCCAATGTGGAGAAGAATCGCGCTCCCGCCAAGGCGTCAAGCGATTCGTCCATCCGTGGGAGCGGGTATGCGTCGGCAACCGTAATTTTATTAAGGCGCCGAAAGTCAACGCAAAACCGCAACGAACCGTCCTGCTTCTTAACCAGGACGATCGGCGCTCCCCAAGGGCTGTTGGAGGGAGAAATTATGTCGGCGGCTAGCATGTCATCAACAGCCGATTTGACATGGTCCTTTTCGGCGGGACTCAACCGAAAAGGATTTAGGCGTATTGGCGCGCTGTCACCCGTATCAATATGGTGACGCAGCAGATGAGTGCAGCCCAAATCGTATTTATCCCGACTGAAAACGTCGGAAAATTCCCTCAGTAGTGTCTTAAGACGTTGGCGCTCTAAATTTGACAGGTCCGTCGATCCCGCGCAAAGCGCCTCGAGCCACCCTTCATCGCTGTCTGAATGTGGTCGCGGTGCAGGGGCAGCGCCGACATGACTCGCGACGGGTTCCTCACAGGGCACCGGCGTTGCGTGAGCAAGCACGGTCCCCTGTGGGACCACCACCGTCTGCGAGCCCACATTGAGGACCGCGATGAAGGGTTCTCCATCCCCTCTCACTATGGTCTGGGCCGGGAGTAAATTAGGTCCACTGACCCCGGCCCTAGACGGTCCCAGCAAAACCCCTTTAGCCCCAATGCCCTTAGCGAAGGGCCGCCGAAGTCTCAAAGGAATTAACATTTGCGCCCCCGGAGGAACGCGCACCGTTCTATCTACGAACGCCGGCACCGTCGCGAACGCCGTCCGGCTCGTAGCGGGGGATGGCAAAAACGCCATGCGTCGGCCCGATGGGAGCTCAATGCATCCCTGGTCGATTAATATCCTAATCGGCATTTTGGCCAGGAAATCCGTCCCCAGCAGGCACGGAACCGCCAGCGAGGAGGAAACAAAAATCGGCCCAGATAATTTAATATCCCCGACACAAATTTGGGCTCGAATTTGTCCGATGATGCCAAGTGAACCCCCGTTAGCAGCAAAGAATGGCACGTTAACAGGCATCAAAGGACGGCTTTGGGCAGGGAGAATGTTATAAATCAACTCCGAAATAATGGTCGCCGATGCTCCTGTATCGACCAGGATGCGCACCTCGACCCCATCGATGTGACCCACAACGGCCGACGACCCTGACGACGCGGCTACAACCCGATGGGCCAACACGGACCACTGGCTGGGTTCAATCTGAGTACCCAGAGCGGTGCGTGTTGGTGCCATGGTACGCGATATTGGCCCCCCCTTCGCTGCGGTGTTTAAGTGTGCGACGGGCGTGTGCGTGGGCCAAACGTGAGGGGTGCCGCGACTCGCCGGATTATGATGGTGGAGCTTGTGACGAGGGCCGGCGTCCCGTTGAGGTGTCGTCCTGCGCTGCCCAGGAGAGCGGCACCCCGAGGCGACGTGGCCCCGGATGCCGCAGTTGTAACAGCGTGGAAGCGCTGGTGACGACGATGGATGTTGTAGACGGCTTGAACCGGCCCGGTCCTCCCGTACTCCCGCTCCATGCTGCCGTTGATGGTCGATGGCGCAAACCTCTTCCGCCGGGAGGGTGGCTGCAGCGACGGCACGCCCGCTCGCCGCCTTGCTGGCCTTCCGTCGTTGAGAGGACAGGTTTGCGTGGAGAAGACGGGCCGCTTGGAGGGAGCACATCTCTGCATCGTCCTGTGCGACAATGACGATGTCTAAGTCGTCCGCCAGCAAAAGTATCTTCTCTGTCACCATGGCGTCGACACCCTCGTCATCCATTCGTGGAAAGGCCTCCTTCGCCAGTGCCAGGAGGCTTGTGCGGTACGCCAGGGGCGACTCCTTCGTCCCCCGCTGGCGATCGTAAAAGAGTTGGCGACAGTCCGATGGTGGACCATATACCGCCGACAGCACCTGCATCGCCTTCCGCAGCGTGGAGCGCCTCTCCTTCGAAGCCGATGTTAGAGTGGCGAGGGCGTCGCTGTCGAGAAGTGCTGGCAGCGCGCGGAGAGCCTCGGCGTCTGTCCACTGTGCCATCTCCTGGTGAGCGAGGAAGCGCCGCTGGAAGCCGCCCCAGTCGCCATCCTCGCCCACAAATTCCTTGAGTGGAGGTAGCCGCTGATGTAAGGCAGCGGCTGCAGAGGAAGAACGCACTCCCTCGTCCGCCTCACTCAACTCAGCGTCGGCACGAACCAGCGATGGCATCGCCGGTCGCACCCGTGGTGACGTTCCGCCCGTTGGTGGTGACGCGGCAGGTACTGTACTCCCGCCGTTGGACGCGATGCTTAGAGCGGCCACGCCCTCAACAGCAGCTGCAGCGATGGCGGGAGTTTCAAAATGTTGCTCCGTGGAAATGGCGGGAAGGCGCTGTGATCGTCGGCTGCCGTTGCCCCGTGGCGGTCCCACAGCCCCCAGCTGCGTGATGGTGTCGAGCATGGCGGCTGCGGCGTACAGCAGCTCGGTCAGCTTCGCGTGCGCCTCCCTCAGCCCCTCCATCGACGGCTCCCCTTCCTCCAGCTGCTGTGGCGTGGATGCGCCCAGCCCCGGCTGGTCGATGGCATCTTCAGCCGTCTCGGGCCCTCCGACTGCAGTGGTGTCTTCTGCCTCTGGTACCCCGACTCGAGTCGTCCGGCGTGTATCCATGTTCGTACTTTGTTTCACTTCTGACGCCAGATGTAGTAACGCTCACGACTCGTTCACACCGGAGTTGGAGGCACACTTGTTTATTTAACACCAACGTTGTGACATACACATTTGAGGGGGTATCGGCCCCCTCACCCGTCTATCTGAGGACACACCTCTCTAGCTAACCCTAGCCTGCCTCTGAGTCCTCCACTAATGGGCTAGGGGAGGCTATCTTGGCCCGACACTGGTCAGTCGGGCCCGGTACCCAGAGTCCAGACCAGCACTGGCTCTGGCTCTGGTACCACGCCACTGGCTCGAGCCTGCGCGGTCCTGATAAGGACGGCGTACCAGGGGGAGTCCAGGGCTCTATCTCAGACGTCTTCCGCCTCCTCTTCTTTAGCTAAACATCACCCCCGAGCCCTTCGATACATTCCCCTTTTATACCCAACCCCTCCCTGAGGGGTGGGGCCCCGGGGGATCATAACGACCGAATCGACCCCCCAGGGTGTCTGGCGCGGACGTCGCAGAGGGCACCTGCTTGTGCACACATGTAGCCCCGCCTACTGTGTTTACCATAGGCTGCCATGCATAACGGGCTCTCTCTCTAACACCCCTACACACGTACACACACCTACACTCACCTCTATACACTTACACACACACCTCTATACACCTAAACACCTACACACACACCTCTATACACGTACACACACCTACACACACGCCTCTATACACTTACACACACACCTCTATACACCTAAACACCTACACACACCTCTATACACGTACACACACCTACACGCAGGAGGAGGTGGTAGTGCAGGAACGAAAGGGCCTGGCTCGTGTGGCGAACGCGATCCGTGCGCTTCTCCGCAGCATGATGCTGTTTTGTTGCGACCGGTCGACCGCACAGTTGGGGTGATGGAGGTGGTGCGGTGCTTACCATGACCGCTATCACCACATGCACCACACCATCTACCCACCCACCCCGTGATACACACCACTCACACCACACACACCACTCACACCACACACACCACACACACCACACACACCACACACACCACAAACACCACTCAAACCACACACACCACAAACACCACACACACCACTCACACCACACACACGACAAACACCACACACCCCACTCACACCACACACCACAAACACCACACACCCCACTCACACCACACACACCACACACACCACAAACACCATTCATACCACACACACCACACACACCACACACACCACACACACCACTCACATCACACACACCACTCACACCACACACACCACTCACACCACACACACCACACACACCATATACACCATATACACCATACACACCACACACCACTCACACCACACACACCACACACACCACTCACACCACACACACCGCACACACCGCACACACCACACACACCACACACACCACTCACACACACACACCACTCACACCACTCACACTACACACACCACACACACCACTCACACCACACACACCACACACACCACACACACCACTCACACCACACACACCACACACACCACACGGTTCCCCGGAAAGACGGTGCCACTGGGACCGCAGCCGGGGAAGGAAACTGAGCAGCAGATGCCAGAACTGGACTGGACAATGACTGCTGCCAACAGACTAACTCTGTTCAGAGATAGGATCAATCCAATGTATTACTTATCATTGTTGTTTTTAATATTAACGTCATGACATGAACTTATGAGGAAACAATGTAACTTTGCATTGCTTGTGAGTGCTGCCAGGGTTTGTTAAATGTGCCTTGGCTCGTGTGCAGTGTCCCGGCTGTGTGTGCGGCGGTACAATGACAACGATGTCATGAGAGAAGTTTCAGGCAATGGCCCTTCTTCAGAACGTGTACAGGCAGTGGTGGGAAAAGATAATCAGGCGATTCGTCTGACACATCCGCCCCCCTAACTGCCCCACTGCCCCTCTGCCAAGCTGCTCCGCTGTCCTGCTGCCCCAATGCCCTCTGCCCCACTGCCCCACTGCCTCAATGCCCCTATGCTCCGCTGCTCCACTGCGCTGGTGCTACTCTGCCCTAATGCCCCGCTGTTCCATTGCCCCACTTTCCCACTGCCATCACATCCATCACGAAGCAGCGAGACGTCCACACCACCTCATTAAATATTACCCTGATGTACACGCAGAGAGAGAGAGAGACCCTCGTTAAACATTAAATACTGGAGGGGGCTGCTGTGATGCAATGGCTCGTAAAATTAACTGGCAATAGAGAGATTGCTGGTTCCACCTTCTGGCACAGCAGTTGAAACACATGGTCGAGTACTAATAGGGGTTTTCCCATTTTTTCTGGCAACAAAACTGACACCTTTTGCAAGGCATCATGTTTACATTAACCACAATACTTGCAGTCAAATGTTGCCAGAAAAAAGGGGAAAATCCCTATTAGTATATTTTGGTACTGGCAAAGGAGGTCCCAAAATGGTCGAGTATCTTAAGTTCCCCTGCCTCTGTCCGCCAAACAGTACAACTGGGTACACCAAAATCGAGTGGCAAGTTGGGTGGGTAGGTGCTGGATGAATGAGTGCATCGGTGTGTGGGTAATTGGATGAGTTGGTACCTGGGTAAGTGGATGGTAGGTGGTTGAATGGGTGGATGGGTAATTGAATGAGTGGGTCGGTGTGTGAATGAGTGGGTGGCTGGGGGTGTGGTAGGTGGATGGATGAGTGGGTAATTCAGTGTGTAGATTGGTGGATGTGTGAATGTGTTAATGAGTAAGTTGGTGGTTGGTGAATGATTAGGTGGGTGGATGAGTGAGTGGGCGGGTCAGTGAGTTAGCTTAAATGAATGAGTGGTTGAATGGGTAATTAAATGAATGGGCAGGTGGATACATGATTTGGTGCTTGGGTGGGTCAGTGGGGAATTGAGCGAGCGGGGAATGAGAACGTGGGTGAGTGGATTTTTGAATGAGTGATTGGGTGAGTTCATGAGTCTGTGTGTGAGGGGATAATTGAGTGGTTGGATGAGTGAATGGGTAAATTAGTGGATATTTGAGTGAGTGGTTGGATGGGTGAGTGGGTAAATGAGTGGTGGGTGAATGGGGAGGTGATTGGGTGGGTGGGTGAGTGGCTGCGTGCGTGGGCGGGTGGGTGAGTGGATGGGTGAGTTAGTAAGTGGGCGAGTGGGTGGGTGAGTTAGTAGGTGGGTAAGTTAGTAGGTGGGTGAATGGATGGGTGAGTGGGTGGGTGAGCGAGTGAATGAGTCGGTGAATCATTGAATTAGTGGGTGAGTAGGTGACCGAGTGAGTACTTGAGTGGGTGAGTGGGTGGGTGGGTGGGTGAGTAGTTGAGTGGGTAATTGAATTAGTGGGTGAATACGTACGTGGGTAATTGGGTATTTGAATGATTGAGTGATTGGGTGAGTGAGTGGGTGAGTGAGAGTGGGTGAGTGAGAGTGGGTGGGTGGGTGAGTGGGTGGGTAAATTAGTCATCAATGAGTGGGTGGGAGAGTGAGTGGGAGAGTGAGTGGGAGAGTGAGTGGGAGAGTGAGTGGGAGAGTGAGTGGGAGAGTGAGTGGGAGAGTGAGTGGGAGAGTGAGTGGGAGAGTGAGTGGGAGAGTGAGTGGGAGAGTGAGTGGGAGAGTGAGTGGGAGAGTGAGTGGGAGAGTGAGTGGGAGAGTGAGTGGGAGAGTGAGTGGGAGAGTGAGTGGGAGAGTGAGTGGGAGAGTGAGTGGGAGAGTGAGTGGGAGAGTGAGTGGGAGAGTGAGTGGAGAGTGAGTGGGAGAGTGAGTGGGAGAGTGAGTGGGAGAGTGAGTGGGAGAGTGAGTGGGAGAGTGAGTGGGAGAGTGAGTGGGAGAGTGAGTGGGAGAGTGAGTGGGAGAGTGAGTGGGAGAGTGAGTGGGAGAGTGAGTGGGAGAGTGAGTGGGAGAGTGAGTGGGAGAGTGAGTGGGAGAGTGAGTGGGAGAGTGAGTGGGAGAGTGAGTGGGAGAGTGAGTGGGAGAGTGAGTGGGAGAGTGAGTGGGAGAGTGAGTGGGAGAGTGAGTGGGAGAGTGAGTGGGAGAGTGAGTGGGAGAGTGAGTGGGAGAGTGAGTGGGAGAGTGAGTGGGAGAGTGAGTGGGAGAGTGAGTGGGAGAGTGAGTGGGAGAGTGAGTGGGAGAGTGAGTGGGAGAGTGAGTGGGAGAGTGAGTGGGAGAGTGAGTGGGAGAGTGAGTGGGAGAGTGAGTGGGAGAGTGAGTGGGAGAGTGAGTGGGAGAGTGAGTGGGAGAGTGAGTGGGAGAGTGAGTGGGAGAGTGAGTGGGAGAGTGAGTGGGAGAGTGAGTGGGAGAGTGAGTGGGAGAGTGAGTGGGAGAGTGAGTGGGAGAGTGAGTGGGAGAGTGAGTGGGAGAGTGAGTGGGAGAGTGAGTGGGAGAGTGAGTGGGAGAGTGAGTGGGAGAGTGAGTGGGAGAGTGAGTGGGAGAGTGAGTGGGAGAGTGAGTGGGAGAGTGAGTGGGAGAGTGAGTGGGAGAGTGAGTGGGGAGAGTGAGTGGGAGAGTGAGTGGGAGAGTGAGTGGGAGAGTGAGTGGGAGAGTGAGTGGGAGAGTGAGTGGGAGAGTGAGTGGGAGAGTGAGTGGGAGAGTGAGTGGGAGAGTGAGTGGGAGAGTGAGTGGGAGAGTGAGTGGGAGAGTGAGTGGGGAGTGTGAGTGGGAGAGTGAGTGGGAGAGTGAGTGGGAGAGTGAGTGGGAGAGTGAGTGGGAGAGTGAGTGGGAGAGTGAGTGGGAGAGTGAGTGGGAGTGTGTGTGGGAGTGTGAGTGGGAGAGTGAGTGGGGAGAGTGTGGTGTGGGAGAGTGAGTGGGAGAGTGAGTGGGAGAGTGAGTGGGAGAGTGAGTGGGAGAGTGAGTGGGAGAGTGAGTGGGAGAGTGAGGTGGTGGGAGTGAGTGGAGTGGGTGAGTGGTGGTGAGTGAGTGGGAGAGTGAGTGGGAGAGTGAGTGGGAGAGTGAGTGAGTGAGTGGGAGAGTGAGTGGGAGAGTGAGTGGGAGAGTGAGTGGGAGAGTGAGTGGGAGAGTGAGTGGGAGAGTGAGTGGGAGAGTGAGTGGAGAGTGAGTGGAGAGTGAGTGGGAGAGTGAGTGGGAGAGTGAGTGGGAGAGTGAGTGGGAGAGTGAGTGGAGAGTGAGTGGGAGTGGTGGGAGGTGAGTGGGAGAGTGAGTGGGAGAGTGAGTGGGAGAGTGAGTGGGAGAGTGAGTGGGAGAGTGAGTGGGAGAGTGTTGGGAGAGTGAGTGGGTGAGGTGAGTGTGAGGTGGTGGAGAGTGAGTGGGAGAGTGAGTGGGAGAGTGAGTGGGAGTGGGAGAGTGAGTGGGAGAGTGAGTGGGAGTGAGTGGGAGAGTGAGTGGGAGAGTGGTGGAGAGTGAGTGGAGAGTGAGTGGGAGAGTGTGTGGGAGAGTGAGTGGGAGGGTGGGAGAGTGAGTGGGAGAGTGGGGAGAGTGTGTGGGAGTGTGAGTGGGAGAGTGAGTGGGAGAGTGAGTGGGGAGTGGAGTGGGAGAGTGAGTGGGAGAGTGAGGTGGGAGAGTGAGTGTGTGGAGAGTGAGTGGGAGAGTGAGTGGGAGAGTGAGTGGGAGAGTGTGGGTGGAGAGTGAGTGGGAGAGTGAGTGGGAGAGTGAGTGGGAGGAGTGGAGTGGGAGAGTGGGTGAGTGGGTGAGTGAGTGGGAGAGTGGGAGAGTGAGGGGAGAGTGAGTGGGAGAGTGAGTGGGAGAGTGAGTGGGAGAGTGAGTGGGAGAGTGAGTGGGAGAGTGAGTGGGAGAGTGAGTGGGAGAGTGAGTGGGAGAGTGAGTGGGAGTGTGAGTGGGGAGAGTGTGGGAGTGGGAGGTGAGTGAGTGTGGAGAGTGAGTGGGAGAGGTGAGTGGGAGGTGAGTGGAGTGTGGGAGAGTGAGTGGGAGAGTGAGTGGGAGAGTGAGTGGGGAGTGAGTGGGTGAGTGGGAGAGTGAGTGGGTGAGTGAGTGGGAGAGTGAGTGGGAGTGAGTGAGTGGGAGAGTGAGTGGTGAGAGTGAGTGGGAGAGTGAGTGGGAGAGTGAGTGGGAGAGTGGTGGGAGAGTGAGTGGGAGAGTGAGTGGGAGAGTGAGTGGGAGAGTGAGTGGGAGAGTGAGTGGGAGAGTGAGTGGGAGAGTGAGTGGGAGAGTGAGTGGGAGAGTGAGTGGGGAGTGAGTGGAGTGGGAGTGAGTGGGAGAGTGAGTGGGAGTGAGTGGGAGAGTGAGTGGGAGAGTGAGTGGGTGAGGTGAGTGGGAGAGTGGAGTGTGGAGAGTGAGTGGGAGAGTGGGAGGTGAGTGGGAGAGTGAGTGGGAGAGTGAGTGGAGAGTGGTGGGAGAGTGAGTGGGAGTGAGTGGGAGTGGTGAGTGAGTGGGAGAGTGAGTGGGAGAGTGAGTGGGAGAGTGAGTGGGAGAGTGAGTGGAGAGTGAGTGGGAGAGTGAGTGGGAGAGTGAGTGGGAGAGTGAGTGGGAGAGTGAGTGGGAGTGTGAGTGGGAGAGTGAGTGGGAGAGTGAGTGGGGGAGAGTGGTGGGAGAGTGAGTGGGAGAGTGAGTGTGGGAGAGTGAGTGGGAGAGTGAGTGGGGAGTGAGTGGGAGAGTGGTGGGAGAGTGAGTGGGAGAGTGAGTGGAGAGTGAGTGGGAGAGTGAGTGGGAGAGTGAGTGGGAGAGTGAGGGAGAGTGAGTGGGAGAGTGGTGGGAGAGTGAGTGGGAGAGTGAGTGGGAGAGTGAGTGGGAGAGTGAGTGGGAGAGTGAGTGGGAGAGTGAGTGGGAGAGTGAGTGGGAGAGTGAGTGGGGAGAGTGAGTGGGAGAGTGAGTGGGGAGGTGAGTGGAGAGTGAGTGGGAGAGTGAGTGGGAGTGAGTGGGAGAGTGAGTGGGAGAGTGAGTGGGAGTGAGTGGAGAGTGAGTGGGAGAGTGAGTGGGAGAGTGAGTGGGAGAGTGAGTGGGAGAGTGAGTGGGAGAGTGAGTGGGTGGGAGAGTGAGTGGGAGAGTGAGTGGGAGAGTGAGTGGGAGAGTGAGTGGGAGAGTGAGTGGGAGAGTGAGTGGGAGAGTGAGTGGGAGAGTGAGTGGGAGAGTGAGTGGGAGAGTGAGTGGGGAGAGTGAGTGGGAGAGTGTGAGTGTGAGAGTGAGTGGGAGAGTGAGTGGGAGTGAGTGGAGAGTGAGTGGGAGAGTGAGTGGGAGAGTGAGTGGTGAGAGTGAGTGGAGAGTGGGAGAGTGAGTGGGAGAGTGAGGGAGTGAGTGGGAGAGTGAGGTGAGTGGGAGAGTGAGTGGGAGAGTGAGTGGGAGAGTGAGTGGGAGAGTGAGTGGGAGAGTGAGTGGGAGAGTGAGTGGAGAGTGAGTGGGAGAGTGAGTGGGAGTGGAGTGAGTGGGAGAGTGAGTGGGAGAGTGAGTGGGAGAGTGAGTGGGAGAGTGAGGTGGGAGAGTGTGGGAGAGTGAGTGGGAGAGTGAGTGGGAGAGTGAGTGGGAGAGTGAGTGGGAGTGAGTGGGAGAGTGAGTGGGGAGAGTGAGTGGAGAGTGAGTGGAGTGAGTGGAGAGTGAGTGGGAGAGTGAGTGGGAGAGTGAGTGGGAGAGTGGGAGAGTGAGTGGGAGAGTGAGTGGGAGAGTGAGTGGAGAGTGAGTGGGAGAGTGAGTGGGAGAGTGAGTGGAGAGTGAGTGGGAGAGTGAGTGGGAGAGTGAGTGGGAGAGTGAGTGGGAGAGTGAGTGGGAGAGTGAGTGGGAGTGATTAGAGTGAGTGGGAGAGTGAGTGGGAGAGTGAGTGGGAGAGTGAGTGGGAGAGTGAGTGGGAGAGTGAGTGGGAGAGTGAGTGGTGGGAGAGTGAGTGGGAGAGTGAGTGGGAGAGTGAGTGGGAGAGTGAGTGGGAGAGTGAGTGGGAGAGTGAGTGGGAGAGTGAGTGGGAGAGTGAGTGGGAGAGTGAGTGGGAGTGAGTGGGAGAGTGAGTGGGAGAGTGAGTGGGAGAGTGAGTGGTGAGAGTGAGTGGGAGAGTGAGTGGGAGAGTGAGTGGGAGTGAGTGGGAGAGTGAGTGGGAGAGTGAGTGGGAGAGTGAGTGGGAGAGTGAGTGGGAGAGTGAGTGGGAGGTGAGTGGGAGAGTGAGTGGGAGAGTGAGTGGGAGAGTGAGTGGGAGAGTGAGTGGGAGAGTGAGTGAGTGGGAGAGTGAGTGGGAGAGTGAGTGGGAGAGTGAGTGGGAGAGTGAGTGGGAGAGTGAGTGGGAGAGTGAGTGGAGAGTGAGTGGGAGAGTGAGTGGGAGAGTGAGTGGGAGAGTGAGTGGGAGAGTGTGAGTGATGGAGAGTGAGTGGGAGAGTGAGTGGGAGAGTGAGTGGGAGAGTGTGAGGTGAGTGGGAGAGTGAGTGGAGTGTGAGTGGGAGAGTGAGTGGGAGAGTGAGTGGGAGAGTGAGTGGGAGAGTGAGTGGGAGAGGAGTGGGAGAGTGAGTGGGAGAGTGAGTGGGAGAGTGAGTGGGAGAGTGAGTGGGAGAGTGAGTGGGAGAGTGAGTGGGAGAGTGAGTGGGAGAGTGAGTGGGAGAGTGAGTGGGAGAGTGAGTGGGAGAGTGAGTGGGAGAGTGAGTGGGAGAGTGAGTGGAGGGAGTGAGTGGGAGAGTGAGTGGGAGAGTGGTGGGAGAGTGAGTGGGGAGTGAGTGGGTGAGTGAGTGGGAGTGAGTGGGAGAGTGAGTGGGGAGAGTGAGTGGGAGAGTGAGTGGGAGAGTGAGTGGGAGTGAGTGGGAGAGTGAGTGG
>NW_027614882.1:0-19623 GCF_965212315.1 Lampetra planeri | reverse complement strand
GCTTCATCCGGGGTTACAGCTCCCTCGCGGCTCCCCTCACAACCCTGACCTCCCCTAAGACCGCCTTCACCTGGGCTGCCTCTGCGAGCCAAGCCTTCGAGACCCTTAAGACCCGCTTCACTACAGCCCCCATCCTCCAACTGCCCGACCCGGAACGACAATTCGTGGTGGAGGTGGACGCCTCGGACATCGGCGTGGGGGCGGTGCTGTCGCAGCGCTCCTCTTCGGACCAGAAGCTCCATCCCGTGTGCTTTCTTCTCTCGCCGCCTGACCCCGGCGGAGCAGAACTACGACATCGGGAACCGGGAATTACTGGCAGTCAAGCTAGCCCTGGAGGAATGGCGGCACTGGCTGGAGGGCGCAAGGGTCCCATTTCTGGTCTGGACGGACCATAAGAACCTGGAGTACATCCGCAGCGCCAGGCGCCTGAACTCCCGGCAAGCACGTTGGGTCCCTCTTCTTCACCCGGTTTAACTTCACATTGTCCTACCGCCCCGGTTCCCGCAATGTCAAGCCTGATGCCCTGTCTCGCCAGTTCACCCAGGACAGCTCGCCCGTGGACCATGCTCCCCTTCTGCCTCCCTCCTGTCTGGTCGCCCCCGTCTCGTGGGACATCGAGGAGCGGGTTAAAGCGGCTTCGGTGGACCAGCCCGGACCAAGCATGTGCCCGCCAGACCGACTCTTCGTCCCAGCCCCCGCTGAGATCTGAGGTACTCCAGTGGTCGCACTCCTCCAGGCTCACCTGTCACCCTGGCGTAGGCAGGATGAAGGAGTTCCTGCTACGACGATTCTGGTGGCCCACCCTGGAGAAGGACGTTCGTGAGTTCGTCAGGGCGTGCCCCACCTGTAACCAGCACAAGCCGTCACACCTGGCCCCCGCAGGTCACCTCCACCCTCTCCCCGTACCGCATCGGCCTTGGTCCCACATTTCGCTCGATTTCGTCACTGGCCTTCCTCCCTCCGCAGGCTACACGACCATCCTCACTGTAGTCGATAGATTCAGCAAGATGGCCCACTTCATCCCGCTCCATAAACTCCCGTCAGCCAAGGAGACAGCAGAACTGCTCCTCCTGCACGTCGTCCGTCTCCATGGACTCCCGGTCGACGTCGTGTCCGATCGCGGCCCCCAGTTCACCTCCATCTTCTGGCGGGAGTTCTGCCGCGCCTGGGGGCATCGGTCAGTCTGTCCTCGGGATTTCACCCCCAGTCCAACGGCCAGAGCGAGAGGAAGAATCAGGACATGGAGACCTCCCTCCGCTGCCTTGTGTCCTCCAACCCCTCGTCCTGGTCCCAGCAACTGGTGTGGGTAGAATACGCCCACAACACCCTGGTCAGCTCTGCCACGGGCCTCTCGCCCTTCCAGTGCGCCTACGGATACCAACCTCCGCTGTTCCCTGCCCTCGAGAAGGAGCTTTCCTGCCCCTCAGTGCATGCTTTCATCCGGCGCTGCCGGCACACCTGGACACAAGCCCGTAGGTCCCTCCAGCAAGCCGCCGATCGCTATACCAGGTCTGCCAACCGGCACCCGCTCCCCGGCCCCGGCGTATCAGGTAGGGCAGGCGGTCTGGCTCTCGACCAAGGACCTGCCCCTAAGGGTGGAGTCCAACAAGTTGGCCCCCAGGTTTGTTGGCCCCTTCCCCATCGTGAAAATCGTCAACCCTGTCGCCGTCAGACTCAAGCTTCCCCGGACTATGCGTATCCACCCAACCTTTCACGTCTCCAGAATCAAACCGGCTCCTGTTAGTCCCCTTGGTTCCCCGGACCCCCCCTCCCCCCCCTCCTCGCATGGTTGACGGGGGCCCGGTATATACTGTCAGGCGCCTCCTCCGTTCTCGCCGCCGGGGGCGTGGCGTGCACTATCTGGTGGACTGGGAAGGGACTGGGAAGGGTACGGCCCCGAAGAGAGGTCCTGGGTTCCGGCCAGTTTCGTCGTTGACCCGCAGCTTGTGGCGGACTTCCACCGTGACCACCCTGACCAGCCCCGTCCCGCGCCCTCTGGCAACCGCTGTTCCCAACGGCCGCGTCCCCCCCCCCCGTTTGTGGTACGGATGGGTCGGCCTCCCCAGAGTACTAGCTCTCTGCCCCTTGCCTTCCCTGGTCGATTTTGGGACGTCGGGAGCCGTCCCTTGAGGGGGGGGTTCTGTCATGGATTGCCGGCGGCACTGGTTTCTCCCTCTTCCCCTGAACGCATCACCCCTTGCCACTCCCAGCCATCTCCTCGCAATCAACCTCAACTACCCACACCTGTCCCTCTCAGAGGTGTTAAAGTCTCGCCTCTCCTGCTCGTCTTTGCCAGATTATTGCTCATGCTGCCTGTCTTCCAGATCCTGTCTCCCGCTGCTGGCTGTCCGCTCCTGTCCCTGCTACCTGTTGCTTCATGAAGCCCCGCTGAAGAGACTTTTGTTTCGACGGTTTGTTTGAGTTCCTGCCTTAAGAAGACTGAAGAGATTTTTGTTGAGACCGCTCTAAGTTACCTGTGTTATTTGCTGAAGAGACTTTCGTTACGCCAGTTTGTTTGAGTTCCCGCCGTAGGACGACTGAAGAAGACTTAGTTACGAGAGTTTGTTGTGTTCTCCCCGTCCCCCTTTCACATTGCCCCCCTACCAATAAACTTCCTGTTGTTTTGGAAACGTTTTCTCCGGTGTGTTGCATTTGGGTCCAGAAATTCCCCTGTCTCAGGCATTGAATCATAGGCTTTCTTGTAGTCAATCCAGGCAGTGCACAGGTTGGTGTTCCTGTTCTTGCAATCTTGAGCAATTGCCCTGTCGACCAGTAGCTGGTGTTTGGCTCCTCTGGTGTTGGTGACCATTCCCTTCTGTGCTCTGCTCATGTATTGCTCCATGTGCCTACTCCTCTTAGCCGCTATGACGCCTGATAGAAGCTTCCATGTGGAGCTGATGCAGGTTATAGGCCTGTAGTTGGATGGTATTGTTCCCTTCTGGGGGGTCCTTCATTATGAGGACTGTCCGGCCCTGGGTTAGCCACTCTGGGTGGCTCCCTGATATTAGCAGCTGGTTCATCTGTGCTGCTAGGCAGTCATGGAGTGCAGTCAGCTTCTTGAGCCAGGAGGCATGAATCATGTCAGGCCCTGGTGCTGTCCGGCTCTTCATTCTGGACACTATTGTTTGGATGTCTGCTAGCGTGATGGCTACTGGGTCTTCTGGGAGTTGGCTGTGTTCTACCTGTATGGCAGTCAGTTAGTCAGTTATTAGTGTTATGTGTTGCCTCCTTCTCCCAGATACTCCACCAGTATTTCTCAGTCTCAGCCCTAGGGTCCATTGTCACCTTGTTACCCTGCCATGGAGAGTAGACCTTAGCTGGGTTGGTGGAGAACACCTGGTTTATTCTCCTGGCCTCTACCTCTCTTGTGTATCTCTTTAGGCGGGTAGCTAGTGCTGTGAGCCTTTGCTTAGCAGTCTCCAGTGCCTCAGCTGTGGACAGTTTCACATCTCTGCTTAGTTCTGCATGAAGACTGACTTCGCTCTGTGCTGCCATGATTTTTGTCTTTAGCCTTCTCCACCATGGGCAACCTTCTGGCTGCTACTCATGCTGTTGATCTTGTAGCCAAGCATCTCCAGGGTTACTGTTGCCGCTGCATACATCAGCTGATTGGTCTCAGTGATGGTAGTGGTAGGGATAGTTAGCAGTGCGTTGTTGAGGTCCTCCAGTAGAGACTGGTCTGGTACTTTGTTCTTTAGCCTTGGCAAGCAGGGAGGTAATTGTGTTCCCCCCAGGACTTCATGATTCTCTCTCTCGGGTCAGCTGCCCTTGTGTTCAGCCTATCTGTCTTTGGGGCTTGGTACCCAATCTCGATATTGGGGGTGGTAGTGAAACCACCCCCATACTGACCTGGTGTCCTGGCTCCCCCTTGCCGTAGCATTTTTGTACTGTGGATGAAGCACAATGCTGCACCTCATCAATCTCTAGCTGTGGCAGCTGTGAGCTGTAGCTCTAGCAACTTCCTATTGCGGATATTTGAACACTGAGGTAAGAGCTGTTTCTTAGTCAGGGAGGATGTGGGGTTTTGAAGTATATATATATATATATATATATATATATATATATATATATATAGTGTGTGTGTGTATATATATATATATTTATGGATAGATAGATAGATAGGTAGATGAGATTGCCGTCTGGTCATTAACAGATATTGAGGTTCCTGGGCTGAGACAGGTGGAGTTACTGAAATGTTGTAAAAGCAGCAGACTGTGGAGGATATGCATGTCAAGTAGCTTAAGCAGACAGGAATCTGTCAGCGTGAGCGCTGATGGGTGGGGCAGGTCTGCACGGACTCATGGCGTCTAATCTTTCAGTGTATGTTTGGGCTGAGCTGGGGTCAACCAAGTGGCTGCCTGGTGGGACAGACATATCTGTCAAATATACAGAGGTAAGGAAAACACACACCACACACACACACACACACACACACACACACACACACACACACACACACACACACACACACACACACTTCAAAGTACTGTCAGTAAAAGCTATCTGTCTTTCATACCATAATAAATGTGTTTGTTTGTATTTTAGCAATGTAGGACTTATTGCTACCAAGACCTGAGTTCACCCACACACAAATCCAGCAATGGCTCATTAAATACATCAGCAGTTATAGTAACCAGCCACAGCTGTGATTCTTCACATAACCAGCCAAGCATAAGGATTCCAGCCTTGAGGACGGAATCACCATACGCTCCTCACTCACACAAACTGTAAAGGACAATTTAGGTCAGATAGTGCAAAGTAATCTTGGCAGTGTTGTGGAAAATCTATTTGTCGCTGTCCAACTTTGGAGAAATAAGAATTGTCTCACAGAATGATCTGTCTGTAATTTATTGCAGCTTCAAGACACTGGTCATACAGTACACAAACTGTCTGCAGGAGTGTTCCCCTCAGATACTTACGTACAGAAGAGGGAGCAGAGAAGGGAGTTGTGAGATCAACTAAGAAGAAGGTGTATTGTAGTAACATCTTAGCTGAAGGCCACACCATTCCTACGTGGTATGCAGAACCCTAAAGATACAGTGTTGTGAACAAGCACTATTGTTTGATTCTATGAGAGCATTAGCGCCATGTACATCACATGTTTAGACACAGGTTTCATGTATGGTCATAAGACAGTGTCCCATGGTGTAGGTGATTGGTATGTGAACAATAGAACTATTGGGATATAGGTTCAGCTATGTGTCAAGTCATGGGTTTCATAACATAGGGTTCTGCTACATATGTTATTTTCCATTACAGCAGCCAGCCTTGGCATAGTCAAAGCCTTTTTTTCTTACAATGAAGAAGTGAAATGGAGGGCTGATTCTCGCAGCACACTAAGTGCTACTAAAGTAATGTGTCCTTGTGTGTACAAACTGAAGAAGAAGAATGCAGAAGAAACACTCCTCTACCTGAAATGATGAGCCTCACCAGCTGCTTTATTGATCTGTTCATTTGAAGTTGGCAAAATGACATCTGTTATTGTCACTCAGAAAAAAGACTGGTTGGTTAAAAAAAAGAAAAGAAAAGACAAGAAAGGAAAAAATAAAATAAAAAAAACCTGACAGGTGCCAACAGATGTTGAGGATCATGATTCAGGGCCTGCTGTGTTAATGGTTGTGAACAATCTAAGCAGCACAAACTAATGTTTGCAGGCCATATCAATGTAGCCTAATTGGAGATAAGCCTGAACAACAAGGCCCATCGCATTGTGCCATAAATTCTCAGCCCTGAGAATTTGTCCATTTCTGAGCTTTTTTTTACGGTCCCTCCTCTTTCCAGCGTCTTATACGACACATTAAGCGCTCTCTGCATTTTCCTTTTGCAACCTTTCCACATTCATTCTTTTTAAATCCCACTCTTGACATAAGACAATATGCCACCCATCCTTCCCTTCCTCCGTCTGTCCTCCCTTTCCTGCTCAGCTCAGCCTTCCCAGGGCTGTAAAAAGGGTCTGTGCAGATTGAACAGTAAATTAAATTAATGTAGGCCATTTCTCAATCGATTTTTCATCTCTCTAAAATGATTAAGGCTGACGTAAGAAGTTCATTAAAACAGAAAACATTAGGCTCATTAAAAAGCCATTAAAACTATCCCAGAGAAGTGATTTATGCTCAAGAATGACTGGGGGAGGATATTGTTGGACTGGAGGGAAGCGTCCAAATGGGAGGAAACAGGAGACTGAGTTTGATCATAGAGAGTCAGTTTTTTTAGAAAACGAGTCCACAGATAGTAAGCTATAGTTACAGATAGTAAACTGATTGGAGGGGAAAAGGAAACAGCGGGTCAGAGCACCGAAGCTGATGCTGCTACTGTCAGCTCTCTCCAACTCACAGCAGATCAACAGAGATTCACATCAGTTCACTTCATTAACTGGCCTAATCTCTGAATATTACACTCTTGCATTTACCCCAGATAAATGCACATAAACTCTCTCAGTTGTGTTGTTGTACACATTCCATCATGTGCTTATTTGCAAATCATCCTCAGTGAGATAACAACAACGAGAGATGAGAGAGAGAGGTAAAGAGTGACAGAGATGAGTTGGACATGGACAGATGGAAAGGAATATTTTGCAGTGGGTCTTCAAAAGCACTTGTGTGTCAGTAAGATTTGTATGTGTGTGAACACTTCAGCAGCCAGGTTTGTGAGCCCGGCTTAACTGGAGAGCTTCAGAAGATCGAATGGTTAGATCTGCTCAATCGCTGTCTTGCTTGGGGCGAAGCGTGTCCTGATGTATCTGGCTGCTATGAAGAATACAAGCTGTATGTGACACCATGGCTGCATCCATTTATCATGGAGGAAACTGAGTTTTGTAGTAGTTAGATTTCTCTAAAAGGAGGATTTTTAAAACACAGGTCCTGGAAACCTGTCTGTCCTGGGTGGAGAGGCAGGACCATCCGTAGTGCATCTACCACCCTCACATCTGTGGATTATGTATTAATTGTTTTAAACATGATAATATATCTGATAATATTTCTTGTTATTGATCATTTCAAACCCAAACATGAGGAATAGGGAGCAGCTTTAAATATGCTGTGATTATTCTGAGCCTGACCTGGACAAATTGGTGTCAGTCTGTACCTGCCAGGAGGAGACACTTTTAGCATGTTAATTATGTTATTTTCCTCTCATTGGTTTTATTAATTATTCAGTCATGCCTCCTTTATTCTCACCCCATCATTGTAAGTTTAAGTCTCTCTTACTTTGCAGCATGGAACGAGGTGAATTTGTCAAAAAGGAAATCCATTGGACATTATTCATTCTGATTCTCTAAAGCATGGTCTGTCAGTTTGCAATTTATTCAGATATTCACTGGTCTCTTTGAATGTGGGAATGCATACATATTGTTACCACTGGACACATACAGCATGCAGAGCAGGCTCAAATGGCTGCTGTACTGCAGCTCTTTTGCCCCCTCTAGGTTTTGCCAGCTGTTTTCATTTGTTATTTGAAGTGCAGTACACACCTTTTCATGCATGTGTGGAAGATTGAGTGTATAACTAACACACACACACACACACACACACACACACACACACACACACACACACACACTGAGCCAAACAAACTCTGACTTTTATGCAGAAGTCTTAAATTCTCCAGGCCAGCAGATGCTTTTAACCTGAATGAATCCTCTTGTAGGCTCTGTCATTTTGTGGACCAAATGTTGTTTTATGGATGTGTGGTTAAACTCTTACCACCCAGCTGACAGAGAACCCTGTGAATGAACAGTTTAGCGGGTTAGCAATCTGTCTGCGCATGAGTTTGCATGATGTGCGCCCATATGCCTGTGCATGTTGGCACTGACTCATTTTCCTTTAGGAGACCTACATTACATTGCCATGATGTACATGATTAAATCTTAGCATACGGATGCATTGTCAGGCTCAAGTGAAGTTGGCTTAAAGGTAAGGGTTAATTTACTGGTGGTTATGATTAGAATGCACGTCAGTATGATGTCCTCTGAAATGAAATGAATGTATGTATGAATGTGTATCCTCTGTTATTCATTGTACATTTATTCTTTCACATAATTTGTCATGAAATCATCCGATCATCTGTTCATGCATGAATTATAGAATTTACCAGTTATTTGTTGTTATTTTTTGTTTGTTGTATAGAAATGTCTGGATTAATGCACATACATACACATAATGTCTTTTCAAACACTCCCTATGGTGTGTACACATTACTGCTGCTTTTGTAACATTTTATGGTCTCCCGTTGCTGTGCAAATGTACTTTGTTGAGCCCCCTGTGTACAATCACACTTGGCTGCATTTTCATGACAACCATGGAACTTTCCTGTGTAATTACCACTGTTTCTAAGAGCAGAGAGCAGCTTGTGGTGTGTGCATGTGTGTGGAACACCTTGTCAGAAATGGTGATGTGTTGGTCAGCCCTAGGAGACGGAAATTTGCCCACTCTACCTCTAAGCCATGTTTCATTCCACTGCACTTACGCACACAAACAGACAGGCACAAAGTAGGGCCAGTGGACTTCAAACTAAATGAGTGACATGCACGACCAGCATTAGTTTTTAATGAATTAGTCATAACTGTCATCATCAATCAATCAGTCCATCAATCTCTGAGTTGCTGCAGCGCAGCTGCCACGGGTCATGCATAATGCATAGTCTATAAGTCTAAACAGAGACAAACGGCTCATTTCAGATGCATACGTTTGTGTACAACTCCAAAGCACCTTTAGTTGGCCATTGGTGCATTAAGGTTTGGCGATGCTAACGGCAAGGAAACAGCTGCAGGATGGAATTTAGTTTTCTGATGGAGAGAGCAGCAGCTCCTGGTTTTCCTCATACTGATCAATGTCACAACTGAAAGTCATCTGCAGTTCTTTTATATATCTACATCATGATGAAATTGCAGAAGCAAGTGAAAATTGCAATAAATAGTGTGGTTTATAATCTTAAATGAATCCAAACGGACTGACATGCACGTATCAATACTCAATACCTACAATGTAGGTCACATAGGACGTGTGGAAGGAGTGTGATGACGTATTGGATAAACGTCTTGCAGACGATGGCGATGATGAGTAAATGTGGCAAAAAAGTTGCAGTGACTGGATAAAATTGCACATTGTGAAAGATTTAGTTGCGGGCCACAAAACACTGGAGGGATCAGGGATCAGTGTTGGAGTTAGTGTCGTAAGAAGGTCTCTAATGACAAAAACAAGAAATATACATCCCAACGAAACTTGTTTCAAAAGTGTCTCAAAGAGAGAGGATTGTCAGTGTCAGTTGCCTCCGTGATGAATGTAGAACATGTTTTAAACGTGAACACAGTTGTACCATTACATTTTTTGTCTGACTCTAAAGCCTTCAAGCAACTTGTTACAAGCTCAGAGGTCAAACAGCCAGAGGAAATATGTAATGTGTATCCTCAGCAAAAGTGCTTTGACTCGCACACTTCACACCTCAGCCCTCTATTATTAATGATCTATAAATGAATAAAACATTTTCATTTTACCCAACCCTGTAAAAACAAGGCTTTGTGGCATGTGACCATATTCACACAACTTTACACCAACAACACTTCCAGTCATCCCAAACAATGGAGTGTGTGTTCGCTTCTCCTCTCTGCCACCGCTGTCCTTCCCTCCTGTGTTTTCTCTTGTTATAAAGAATGCGTTCTCCAAATCTCTGCCTACCTTAATTCACTGAAACACTTTTATTTGTCTGCACACTGATAATCTACTTTCTTGCTGCATCTTCTTGCCCAAAAGAGAGACGATCCATTAATCAGCAAATAGTGCATTACCTTCGTAATTAACATTCAACTGAGTTTCACCCAGTAATATTTCATTAGTTTATATGCAAATAATTTTGAGCGATTACCTCATTCGGTCTGGTGAGCGCAACGATATATTGGGTGTGTGCATGTGGTGTGTGTGGTGTGTGTGTGTGTGTGTGTGTGTTTGAGTGAGAGAGCGAGAGCGAGAGAGAAAGAGAGATAGAGAGAGAGAGAGAGCATGCACTGATACTGCAGGTTAACACACTTTCATGAAGTATGTGTCTCAAGCACACACACACACATACTCACACAGACACATGCTCACTCTTTTGAACATACACACATATGTTAGATGATAGATGGCTGGGCCAAATATCCCTGTGCTAGGGTTTTAAAGGCATTAAGCTCTTTACTCACATGGAGCTAATTTCAAATTCTCTGCACTCCATCAAACCTGAGTTGACTGTTAAAGCGATCTGGACAACCGTTTTCACTTTACTCGACATATACTGCTGATACTTAGCTGTCAGCTTACTCCAAGAAAGTCCTAACAGCTTAGGAAAGAAAGGTTCCACCATCAGTTCGACAACATGACTGGTTCCTCTGCTGACTAAGACCTATTTAACCTCAGTTTCCTGGTTCATGCTCAGGGTGTGAGAATGGAGCAATATCCTTTTGTGTTCTGCATGTACTGATGATGTCGTTCAAATGTGAAGCTTTGGGAATCAGGTCAACATCTACCACGTTTAAGAAGGCATTGAAGACCTGAAATGTTTTTCAACCCTATCTATGGTGGAAGAAGAAGGACAATTACTTCTATTGGTGCCTTCCTATTGTCTGAAGTTGTAACTCACAGTGATTTAGTAATTTACATGTGAAAATGGAGTTGTTTGTGTTCCATTTCAATTGCAGCCTAGCAGATCGAACACCTCCAGGGAAAGTATCTCTTTTACATCTTATTCCACAAACAATTACACTGTAACAACATTCCCATTGACAACAACAACAACAGCAGTCATTGAAATGGACATGTGATACCAAAACAGTAAAAACAAGGTATATACTGAGATATACCATTTATACAGCCATATTGAATTCTGAACCTTCTCAGGTTTTGCCCAAGTTACAGGTTGATTCCCTTTTAACTTCAGCAGCATAAAAAATGTCCTTGGAAAGCAACTGGAGTGCACCTTTTCTCCCTGTTAGTTACTAACCTGATGTATATGCAGCAGCACAGCTACACTCCTGATTATTTTGTGAGTGGAATTGTATTGGTTTGGTTTTATACTCATAATAATAATAATAATAATAAATGTCATCTAGAAAGGTGGAGGTTTGCTCTAGAGAGAAGAGGAATGAAGGTCAGTCGTAGCAAGACAGAGTATATGTGCATAAATGAAAGGGAGACCAGTGGAAAAGTGAGGTTACAGGGAGCAGAGGTGGTGGTGAAGGTGCAGAGTTTAAGTTTAAGTTTAAGTTTAAGTTTAAGTTTAAGTTTAAGTACTTAGGATCAACAGTGCAGAGTAGTGGAGACTGTGGAAGAGAAGTGAAGAATAGGGTGCAGGCAGGGTGGAACAGCTGGAGAAAAGTGTCAGGAGTGATTTGTGATAGAAGAGTTTCAGCTAAGGTGAAGGGAAAGGTTTACAGGACTGTGGTTAGACCAGCTATGATGTATGGTCTAGAGACACTAGCGATAGGCAGAAGACAGGAGGCAGAGCTGGAGGTGGCAGAGTTAAAGATGCTGAGATTCTCTTTAGGAGTGACCAGGATGGACAGGATTAGGAATGAGGTCATCAGAGGGACAACACAGACAGGAAGGTTAGGAGAAAAAGCTAGAGAGGCTAGATTGAGATGGTTTGGACATGTGCAGAGGAGGGACAGTGGATACATTGGCAGGAGAATGTTAGAGATGGAGTTGCCAGGTAGGAGACAGAGAGGAAGGCCAAAGAGGAGGTTTATAGATGCAGTGAGGGAGGACATGGAGGTAGTTGGAGTCAGAGTAGAGGATACAGAGAACAGGGAAAGATGGAAATCGATGATTCGCTGTGGCAACCCTGAAAAGGGACAAAGCCGAAAGAAGAAGAAGAAGAAGAAGAAGAATAAATGTCATCTAGAACGCTCTCAAAGTGATGACATTCAGTTACTGTCAATATCAATACTTTATGGATCTTGTATAATTGTGTTCTTTAATACAAATAGTCCTATGCTCATCTATTTTTGTTTCCATGCCAGTACTGTTCCTGTGTAAAGATTGTCCAGATTTTCCAAAGCCAGTGAGTAAAAGACTCTGTGTACTCATTTATAATTCAGCCTGTCAGAGATGTGGAATGATATTGGATGTGATGCATGTCAGAAATTTGGTCGTCACAACAATTCATGATGAGATTTAACAGGAGGAGACAGATCACTCCTCTGTGTGTGTGTTTGTGTGTCTGTGTGGCGTGTGTGTTTGTGCGCTATCGTACTTTCTAACTGGACCCTGTCATTAGAGATATGTGGGCAGAAAATAGAGCTCCGGTCACTTTTAGCTGTGGAAATTTGTCGGAATTCTGCAGAATTTTGACATAAATTGTCAACAATAAACTGTCAGTGTGGAGAAATACGTGAAAGCTGGAATAGTCATGGCTCCTTATGGACCATCGCTTCGCTTTTGGTTCTGATAATTTGGACTTTTTGGTTTTGCTGTTTCCCCTTGTGTTTCATGTCGGGCTGTTTCTGTGTGACATTGTTCAGATTTATCTTTCCATGTTTGGTTTTTCCATCTGTTTCCCTCCTCTTCCCCACTCCCTTGTGTTTGATGTTGGTTTGTATTTAAGTTTCTGTCCACACAGGTTGTTCCGTCTCTGTTCTGCTCTGTGTTTATCCATGCCTGTCCTGTGTTTCCCACTTGCCCTTTGTGAAATCAGCAATCTAACACCACCGTAGTAGAAGGTTTTTTTCACTCCTCATAACCTGGTAGACTCTGTTTGATTGGTTAATTGATTTGTAATTGAGGTGGTCCACGTTCGCTTTCACTCAAAACTTTTACAAACAGACCAAACCTTTTGTATAATGTAAAAAACTGCCCAGAGCTTACAAACAAAAGTGAGGGTCCGAGCTCTGAACGTGCACATGTGTTTAAAAATGCCCCCAAAGAAATCCCTGCAGCATCTCTGCATTATGTCAGCATCTCAGCATCTGTTCATGTGACAACTGCGTGTGTCTGTGTGTGTGCGTGTGTGTGTGTGTGTTACTGTGTCTGCTGCGGCCGACACTCAGGTAATATCATTACATAACAACTGCCAATGTGTCCACTTTGGCTGATTCACTGGCTCCGAGTTCAAGGGTTTGCTCGGGAAAGTCGGCTCTCCATCAAGCTGGAAGTGAGCAGACGCTGGCGAGAACGTGACAGTTTCTCAATATGCAAACCTTCTGTTTTTATTTATTTTCTCCTTAATGACCTTAGGTTCAAGCCAACGGTGTGTTTTTTTCCTCTGTGAAAAAAGGACACATCACAGTAATTTTCCCGTTGAACATTTGTCACCGGCACATCAAAGTCAAAGACCGTTGCAACTTTCAATGCAAAGTTTTCTCTCGACTAAAGATGGATGCCTTTGAAAGTTTATCCTGTAATACCAATAAGTGCTTATGCCCCCTCTGACACACATACACACACATTTGTGTTACCTCTGCCCAAACACCTTCTCCCCCTCCCAACCTGCTTTAATCAAAGTAATGCCAACCCATCACAGCACCATGGGCCAGGTTAGACAACAAGGCAGGTAATGAGATTACACACAGACTACAGCACTGCATGCAGTTAAGTTAGCAGAGGTGGAAGGGGGCAGCCCCCCCCACTCTGCCTTTGGACACTTTTGGAAGGACGTTCAAATTGCTAAGCACAAAATGGGACTTGACAGTCTCTGTCAGAATGCCTGTACCTATAGGATCTCACTTCAAGAGAGGATTGAGCCGCCAGTACTTTGATGTGTTCTTATTGCTGCAGCTCAATCATCGAGCGACACTTGAAGTTGCTGACTCAGACTCTTTTAATCATTTCTGCATGTTAATGAACACAGCAATAATCTTCATTCATTCATTCATTCATTCGTACATTTGTTCATTCATTCATTCATTCATTCATTCATTCATTCATTCATTCATTCATTCATTCGTACATTCGTTCATTCATTCATTCATTCAGGAGCTGGCTCAGAACAGGCAGCTCTACGTTTGTCTACAGGTACATCTAAATAAATAAGAATATCATGAAAAAGTTCAATATTTTTTGTCACTCCTTTCAGAATGTGAAACCCATTTATTAGAGAGATTCATTACACATAGAGTGAAACATCTCAAACATGTATTCCTTGAAATTTTGATAATTGAAAACCCAAAATGCAGTGTCTCAGAAAATTGGAATATTGTGAAAAAGTTAAATCTTTGAAAGTTATGGTGTCACACCCTAATCAACGAATTACCTAAAAACACCTGCAAAGGTATCCTGAGCTTTAAATGGTCTCTCAGTCTGGGTCACATGGCTACACAATCATGGGGAAGACTGCTGACTTGACAGATGTCCAGAAGACAATCATTGACACCCTCCACAAGGAGGAAAAGCCACAAAAGGTCATTGCTGAAGAAGCTGGGTGTTCAGAGTGCTGCATCCAAGCATATTAACGGAAAGTTGAGTGGAAGGAAAAAGTGTGGTAGGAAAAGGTGCGCTAGCGAAAGGGATAACCGCAGCCTTGAGAGGACTGTCAAGCAACATCCATTCAAGAATTTCGAGACAGCTTCACAAGGAGTGGACAAACGTCGCATTCCTCGTGTTAAGCCACTCCTGAACCAGAGATAACGTCAGAAGCGTCTTACCCGGGCTAAGGAGTGGACTGTTGCTCAGTGGTCCAAAGTCCTCTTTTCAGGAGAAAGCAAAGTCCCAGGGTCTGGAGGAAGAGTGGAGAGGCACAGAATCCATGTTGCTTGAAGTCCAGTGTGAAGTTTCCACAGTCAGTAATGATTTGGGGAGCCATGTCATCTGCTGGTGTTGGTCCACTGTGTTTTCTGAAGTGCATAGTCAACACAGCCATCTACCAGGACATTATAGAGCACTTCATGCTTCCTTCTGCTGACAACTTTTATGGAGATGCTGATATCATTTCCCTGCAGGACTTGCACCTTTCCACACTGCCAAAGGTACCAAAGCTGGTTCAATGACCATGGTGTTACTGTGCTTGCCAGCAAACTCATCTGATCTGAACCCCATAGAGAATCTGTGGGCTATTGTCAAGAGGAGGATGAGAGACACCAGACCCAACAATTCAGATGACCGGAAGGCTGCTATCAAAGCAACCTGGGCTTCCATTACACCTGAGCAGTACAACCCGCTGATCACTTCCATGCCACGCCGTATTGATGCAGTAATTCATGCAAAAGGAGGCCCAACCAAGTATTGAGTGGATGGAAATGAACATACTTTACAGAGGGCTAACATATAATATTTTTTGATCGTATGTAATATTCTAATTTTCTGAGACACTGCATTTTGGGTTTTCATTATCTATAAGCCATAATCATAAAAATTTCAAGGAATAAATGTTTGAAATGATTCACTCTATGTGTAATGAATCTCTATAATAAATGGGTTTCACATTCTGAAATGAGTGACAAAAAATTGAACTTTTTCATGATATTCTAATTTTTTGAAATGTACCTGTATGTGCACAGAGAGGGATGAGGGAGTCAGAACACCAAAGTGCATGCATATGTTTGCTTTTTTAAGCTGAATTCCCTCCTGCTGACAGTTGACACTCTGCCATTTCATGGATTGTCATGTCAGACTTTTGGATGACTTGAGGCTTCAGTCAATAAATGAATGTTTCTAAAATGTATGCTTTATGCTCTTGTTTTTGCCAGCTGGCTAATGGTGTGTGGAATGGCACAATAAGCATGTGAAGGAAGTGGGCTGCCTTATGTGATGCCTGATATGTTTCCCTGAATGGCAGGGGGGGTTTGCAGTGACCTTCAGTTGTGTATGTTTTGTTTATTTGTTATTTATTGAATGTTAGATGGGATAATGTATTAAAGGATGTGTTGTTTTTTTATTTGTTTTTTTTGTGAGTCTATTGTGGGGCCTTTACAGAAGTATTTTGTGGAGCAGCAGAGTATTAATTTGTAATTGATTTGCGAGTTGGTTGGGCTGAGGAGGAGTTTAGGGTTTATAATGCTCCGGCAATCCCAAACTTGAGGGAGAGTGGATGACTCGTGCCTGGAGCGCACATTGTGGGTGGGATTTGAGCCTCCCCCCTCTTGATTCTGTTTTTGTTTGAACACTGTAAATAAATGCACAACTTAACATGAATCCCACCTTTGTTTGACATAGTGTTGTGTATGAGCAATGTCATTTGACTCCAAGCTGAAATGAATTAGTACATATTTGTACATACAGTATATGTACATATTTAGTACATAATTTAGTACATATATGTTTTGGTCACAGACAGTTCTGTCTATTGACCTTAGTTCAGCATGAATCCAGGTGGGAGATGGATTTTTGTGCCCAGAGTTTAAATGGGTAAAGACAAATAGAAGCGGGGAACAGGTGGTGAATTTAAAGGGCGGGATCAGTATCTCCACATCTGAGACTGTGTTTCTGTAACAAAGTTTTGGGGAATCAGTTGGAAGAAAGTTGCGTCCCCTTGCAAAGGACTTCCAATGTTGTTCATGGCTATGAATGAAATGGAGAATCCCTCCAGACGGTGGGTGGGTTTCTTCATGTGTATTGAAGCAGGATCTGCATGAATCTGCTGTGGTGGAATAGGAGATGAGACACCAGCGATGTTATTTAACCAGTCAGTTCTATCACAACACTCACTAATAGTCAGTAGCTCAGGGAAGTGACCAAAGCAATGAGATTGGGGATACGAAAAAGATGAAATGAACTCTCTGAACAGAGTGGACCCCTTAGAGAGAGTGGAGTCATCACTCTTTCATGAAGGGAGTCTGATCTGGTTTGGACATCTGATTATCTGTTGGCCACCTCCCACCCGCTGGAGGAATTATATATTTCATCTGGTTCAGGAATGCTTTTGGGTTCCCCAGGAGGAACTGGACAGTGTTGCTGGGAAGAGCATCAACAGCAGCAACAGCAAGATCATCTGCCCCAGCACCATGGTCCTGGATTGGAGTAGAAAGCGAATTAATGGAATGCTGGGCATATTTGTGGGGAAAAAAAATAAAAACAAAATTCACATTTATCCTGGCACAAAATATTTATGAATTCTGGAGGCATCTGTGTGAAGATCTGATGGAGGGGCTGATGATGAGTAATGCATTGCACCATGCAGAGGATCCTAATCTCATGGGGGGGTCAGACTGTAGAAGGATTATGGAGGAGCAGGGAGATACAGGTGCAGGAGCTTGTACTCTGCATTCTGAGTGAAAACAGCAGTGTAGGTGTGTGTGTATGTGTCTCTGTGTCAGTAAGCTTCTGCCTTGTTCCTAGGGGACAAAATAAAACTTCAAAGGCATCATAATATTGTTCATTAATGCAAATCACAGCATTCAAAAGTGAGAAAAAATATGAAATATGCAAACATGAAAATATGGAATATAAAAGATTGCTGTTGTGGATGGCAAAGGTTAGTTCCTTTTCTCTCTCTTTATTTACTCACTCATTCCTCGTTCTCTCGTTGTTAAAACGTTTTACTCTTGCACTCTTGCACTCTTCTTGTTGCTTTTTATGATCTAATACCCTGTGAATATCGTGTGTGAACTCCACTTGCCTGAAGCTTAAATAATCTACATCCAAGTGCCACAGATGACCACAGTGGACGCCCCCCCCCCCTCCCCCCCAGGTGATCCATCACCAGGGTAACCGCACGAAAGGGACCAACTAGTAACGTGATGACTGATCGATGTGCAAACTGTAATTAAAAGTGCTGCACTAATAACTGCCCTGGGAGCAATGTCCATTTCACATGCATGGTCATGGTACAGGAGCAAAAAAGAGGGTAGGAAGGAGGGATGAGGGATAAGAAGGATAGAGATGGATATGGATGCTATTAAAGATGAGTAGCGTTAGCCGAGGGAGCAAGAGATGCTGGAGGGCTGGAGCGAACTTGTGTGGGTGAGAAGATCAAAGCTCAAGTTTTCCGATGGACAAATTGAAACGCATCAGGTCAGGGGAATATGAAGGAAGAGGGTGCTGTCGGCTGAATATCTAACAAGCAGTGAAAATACAGGAGGGTTCGGAGGACAGGGAGCTTCACAGGATGGAAAATATTGGCTGTAGTTCATGAAACAGTAACAACGTAACAACAACAAGCCAGATGTTTTCGTCTCACCTCCATAAATTTTAGAATCAGGGCCGAATCAGCACCCACACCCAAACATTGTTCATTTTGACAGGCCATTCTGATTAAGTCTTAGTCTTTTGATTAACACAACATTTAGTTTTAGTCTTATTTTAGTCATCTGAAACCTTTTAGTCAGAATGTCTGGTCATTGGAAATCAGTCTGTGATGGAATGGTTAATAAGGTTTGAACATGCAATAGACACAGATTTAACAGTTGTAATAAAAAACGTGTGTATTATTTAATTCTTAATGTGTAAAACATGACCGCGACTTTTCAACAAAAGATAATCTCACATAAATGCCTGCTCTCCCTGAAAAATATACACTCACTTCAAGATGAAGTATGGTATTATAAAAAATAAATAACCCCCTAACTCTGAACATATAGTCTTCTACTGTCTGTGCAAAAACATACAAATAATGTGCAACTTTCAAAAATAATAAATAGCATTTTATTTTTTATTCTTCTATTTTTTTGGTGCCTCCCCACGAGACGTTGCTGCCCAAAACATAGCGTGTAATGGGAGCAGTGGCACTGTTTAGAATTCACAGGTGAGAGAGGCACGAACCAGATGTGGAAAAATTAAAATGTGCCCCTTTGTTCCCGCTTTTGTCAAATCTTTCAAATGCTAATTAAAACCCAGGTTCAGGCCCGGCAATCATAAATGCACTCTCCCCAAGATTTGTTGATAGTGTGAACACACACACACACACACACACACACACACACACACACACTTGGGTGGGATATTCTTCTAAATCCCTTCATGAACAATTAAGCAAGTTCTAAAGTGTTTAATGAGATAAAAGCAGATAAAACCTTGTCTTTTGTTTTGCTTTCTGTGGGGACTGTGAGCTGGAGTAGGTTTGTGTTATCGGGATCTCCCCTGAGGGAGCTGCGACTCTGGAGGGTCTCCAAGCATTAACACACCGCTGCGTCTCGGGTCTGCATGGGTGGGCGTGTATTTCAACTTCAGCACGGCGCCTCAGATCTTAACTGAATAGTTTTATATTCTTTGTTTCTTTCTCACCCTCCCTGAATGTAAGACATCCTCACACACCTTCAGACAACAGCGCAGCAGAGACACATATCAGTTGCCCACAAGGCAGTAAATTAAGCAAGACTGAGAAGAAATTCACTCGTCTCTCTTTTCATTAGAATTTGGGATTGGTTGGTGGCTGTGGTGTCACTGCTACACATAAGGAAGAATGGAACTAGAAGAGTTTTAGTGTATGAGACTCATGCTACGTTAAGCACAGAGGTTACATCAAACCGTAATTTGAAACAAATCAATGTCAGAGTTGTTTTGTAGAAGAGTGGAAGAGTTTGATGGAGAGACAACGGAATGGAAACATTCAACATGTTTCCTTTTGCCGTCAAAGACGATTCAAACCACCATAACGTCCACAGCCACTGTGGTCATCCTGTTAAACCCATAGTCTCCATACATGACTCTGACTCATGTCCAGACATACAACCAGCAAATGTGCTCCTGCAGATTTTTCTGGATTTCCAGGTTTGCCATAGACATCACC
>NW_027614881.1:0-19665 GCF_965212315.1 Lampetra planeri | reverse complement strand
ACCCCTACACGTACACACACACACTAACCCCCTACACATACACACACACACTAACCCCTTACACACACACTAACCCCTACACATACACACACACACTAACCCCCTACACATACACACACACACTAACCCCCTACACACACACACACTAACCCCTACACATACACACACACACTAACCCCCTACACATACACACACACACTAACCCCCTACACACACACACACACTAACCCCTACACGTACACACACACACTAACACTTATACACACACACACTAACCCCTACACATACACACACACTAACCCCTACACACACACACACACACACTAACCCCTACATGTACACACACACACTAACACATATACACACACACACTAACACATATACACACACACACTAAACCCTACACATACACACACACACTAACACACACACTAACACATACACACACACTAACCCCTACACATACACACACACACTAACCCCTACACATACACACACACTAACACATACACACACACTAACCCCTACACATACACACACACACACTAACCCCGACACACACACACACACTAACCCCGACACACACACACACTAACCCCGACACACACACACACTAACCCCGACACACACACATACACTAACCCCTACACATACACACACACTAACCCCGACACACACAAACTAACCCCTACACATACATACACACACACTAACCCCTAAACACACACACTAACCCCTACACACACACACACTAACCCCTACACACACACACCAACCCCTACACACACACACTAACCCCTACACATACACACACATTAACCCCTACACACACACTAACCCCTACACATACACACACACTAACCCCTAAACACACACACTAACCCCTACACATACACACACACACTAACCCCCTACACATACACACACACACTAACCCCCTACACACACACTAACCCCTACACATACACACACACACTAACCCCCTACACATACACACACACACTAACCCCCTACACACACACACACTAACCCCTACACATACACACACACACTAACCCCCTACACATACACACACACACTAACCCCCTACACACACACACACACTAACCCCTACACGTACACACACACACTAACACTTATACACACACACACTAACCCCCTACACACACACACACACTAACCCCTACACGTACACACACACACTAACACTTATACACACACACACTAACCCCTACACATACACACACACTAACCCCTACACACACACACACACTAACCCCTACATGTACACACACACACTAACACATATACACACACACACTAACACATATACACACACACACTAAACCCTACACATACACACACACACTAACACACACACTAACACATACACACACACTAACCCCTACACATACACACACACACTAACCCCTACACATACACACACACTAACACATACACACACACTAACCCCTACACATACACACACACACACTAACCCCGACACACACACACACACTAACCCCGACACACACACACACTAACCCCGACACACACACACACTAACCCCGACACACACACATACACTAACCCCTACACATACACACACACTAACCCCGACACACACAAACTAACCCCTACACATACATACACACACACTAACCCCTAAACACACACACTAACCCCTACACACACACACACTAACCCCTACACACACACACCAACCCCTACACACACACACTAACCCCTACACATACACACACATTAACCCCTACACACACACTAACCCCTACACATACACACACACTAACCCCTAAACACACACACTAACCCCTACACATACACACACACACACACTAACCCCTACACATACACACACATACACTAACCCACACACACACACACACTAACCCCTACACGTACACATACGTACACACACTAACCCCGACACACACACACACACTAACCCCTACACATACACACACACACACACTAACCCCTACACATACACACACACACACACTAACCCCTACACGTACACACACGTACACACACTAACCCCGACACACACACACACACACACTAACCCCGACACACACACACACACACACTAACCCCGACACATAAACACACACACTCACCCCGACACACACACACACACACACTAACACACACACACTAACCCTGACACACACACACACACTAACACATACACACACACTAACCCCTACACACACACACTAACCCCGACACACACACACACTAACCCCTACACATACACACACACACTAACACATACACACACTAACCCCTACACATACACACACACACTAACCTCTACACATACACACTAACCCCTACACACACACACACACTAACCCCTACACACACACACTAACCCCTACACATACACACACGTACATAAAGATCCACCACCACCCACCCCCTAGTATAGTCTTAGCAGACTGGTGTTGGGGGCAGTGAGCGGGAATCGAACTGGGGTCGCCGGGTTCGTAGCGGAGGTGCGATAATCGCCACACTACCGCTCCCACACAAAGACAAAGATCCACCGTGTAGCCCAAACAGACTGTCGGGGCAAGTGCCGTTAACAAGTAGCACCGATGAAGGCCGGCACGGCACGGTGGCACACGAGGGGGTGGGTGGCCAGCACCCACGCCCGACCGCCTGTCTCCCCAGTGGCGATGTTTACACATCGCACCAGGTACTCATTTCAGGCTTAGTCGACCTAGGGGAGGCCCAGGACCGGTTCAGATAATCTTCACTGGTGTTGGCCGTGAGCGCGGGAATCGAACCTGTGTCGCCGGGTTCATAGCGCAAGCGCGCTAACCGCTACACCACCGCTCCCCCAACACGCACACAAAGATCCCCCGTATAGCCTTAACAGACTGTAGGGGCAAGTGCTGTTAGCGAGTAGTACCTATGATGGCCGGCACGGCACACGAGGGGGTGGGTGGCCAGCACCACGCTCGACCGCCTTTGTCTCCCCAGTGGCGATGTTTACACCACCGCTCCCCCAACACGCACGCACACGCACGGACCCATACACACCGCTCTCTCTCACACACTCGCCCTCGCACACCCCAAGTGACGTCTCGCCTGGCTCCCTCCCTCTCTCCCCGCCCCCAGTGCTGGCGTCCATGACGGAGGCCGAGAAGAAGCTCACGGGCGACGTGAAGGGGCGCGACGAGCTCTGACACCAACGCCGCCGAGAGGGGGGGGGCTGAGCCTGCACGCACGCGTACACACACGTTCACATATATACACGTATATACACATATATACACATATATATACACACACACACACGCGTACACACGTAAACACATACACACGCGCACACACGCGCACACACGCGCACACACGCGCACACACGTACACACACGTACACACACGTACACACACGTACACCTTCACACATAAACACATACACACGCGTACACCTTTACATATAAACACATACACACGCGTACACACGTACACACGCGTACGTGTTCACATTTAAACTGATGCACGGATGCACACTCGTACACGTACACATCCACATATAAAGCCACACACACATATACATATAAACCCATACACACGCACAAATACAAAGATCCCCCGTGTAGCCTTAACAGACTGTTGGGGCAAGTGCTGTTAGCGAACACCTCGGAAGGCCGGAACGGCACATGAGGGGGTGAGTGGCCAGCATCACGCCCGGACCGCCTTTGTCTCCCTATTGGCGATGTTTACACCGTGCACCAGGTACTCATTTGAGGCCGAGTTGACCTAGGGGAGGCCCCGGTTCAGATAATCGTCACCGGTGTTGGCCGCTAGCGGGAATCGAACTCGGGTCGCCGGGTGCGTAGCGCAGCGCGTTAACCGCTACACTCCGACGTACACACACACACGCGCACACACGCGCACACACGCACACACGCGCGCGCACACACGCGCGCACACACGCGCACACACGCGCACACACACGCACTAGGCATGTAACGATTCATCCCCGCCCCCCCCCCCTCCCGAAATTTCGACGAATCGTCACGATGCAAGCTCTTGATCAGATCCCAGATTCGAATCGATATTTCGCTTTGGTCTCGATTCTCACCGTCTTTCATTTGTATCGTTTGTCCTCTCTCTCTCGTCCGTGCGCCCACCGTGGGATGTGACCCCCCCCTCCCCTCCCCGCGGCAAATCCACCGCCACGGAATTTTATTTGGACGTACTTCACCGCGCCGGTGAACGGAGACAGGCGCTTCCCCGCCCACCACCCGCCAGAGGTCGCAAACGGGTTTTGATTCCTTACCCGTACCCGGCCGCACCAGGGTCGCGATCGGGTACCCGTACCCTACCCGATACCCGTACCCTACCCGATACCCGGCTACCCGTACCCGGCCGGGTATCGGGTAGGGTACAGGTACCCGATTGCGACCTCTGGGATGAAGCCACGTTGCAGGCGCGGGTGGGTTGATTCTAGGAACTTGAATTGTGAGAAGAGACAAGACGTTGGGAAATGAGTGACAAACGGTGACTCACCAGTGACTCACGGTCTACCCGTACCCGGCCGCACCAGGGTCGCAAACGGGTACCCGTACCCGGCCGTACCCGTACCCTACCCATACCCAGGCGGGTACGGTTAGGGTATGGGTATCGGGTACCCGATTGCAACCTCTGGGATGAAGCCATGTTGCAGGCGCGGGTGGGTTGATTCTAGGAACTTGAATTGTGAGAAGAGACAAGACGTTGGGAAATGAGTGACACACGGTTACTCACCAGTGACTCACGGCCTACCCGTACCCGGCCGCACCAGGGTCGCAAACGGGTACCCGTACCCGGCCGGGTATCGGGTAGGGTACGGGTAGTATCGGGTACCCGGTTGCGACCTCTGCCACCCGCCCATTCCCGGCCGTGAAATTCACGGGGCGTGGATATTGGCACCTCCGATTGGCGGTGCGACGGAGGTTGGGGGTCGAACGTGCGGAGAGCATTTCCCCCTGTCGCTTGCACCCATTACGCCGTCAAATCATCTGCACGATGTCGTTTAAGATCGAACGTAAAAAATACGTATTTACGTAACGTGTTTTTTAGAAAAGATTTTTACGATCAAACTTAAATAACGTGCGTATTTCAATGTAAAACTACTTGTATATTTTACGTGTAAATGTATACTCGATCTTAGATTGCGTGCAGTGGCGAGCGCACAACGCTACTATCCCAACCATATAGTTAATTATATATTTATATATCGATATCCTTATATAAATATATATTTACAGAAAAAATGATATAACAAATAAGTTTTCTATATAATTACTTAGCTATAAACGTGAGCTATTTTGTATCCATGAATGGCTGCATTGTCACATGCCTAATCACACACGCACACACACACGCACACACGCGTAGACCTATAACAAAGACAAAGCAGCCTGCCAACTGCCATACGGACCGCTGGGGCAAGTGCAGATTAGCGAGCGGCTTTTGTTGAGGCTCTGCACAATGGCCAGCCACACAACAATAAGCTGCCTATGCCGCTCTTACCGGCTACTCGTTCATTCGGGGCAGCTTTGGGGAACTTTGGTGAGCGTTCAAAATGATGACCGGCGTTGTTATCCACGTACGGGAATCATAACCGAGGGCTATGGGATCGTAACGTCGTGCACCACACCACCGCTCCCCACGTGATGTACAGCGAGGGAAAAAATTAACCCGTAAAAACAAAGTTTTTCACTACAAATCCTTTATATGCGTGTTCAATGGGCCACAACCCAGCCCACATTGGTCTTTGAAACGGGCGGCTAGAGTCCTCTCGTCCTCTGGCTTGAGATGGCTGCCACCCTATGCGTCAGATGATTGCCTGCCACCTTTAAGCAATTGGTAATTAAATATAATTTTTTTTTACCTAAAAAGTGTAAAATTTTGGAAAAAAAATTTTCGCGAAAAGAAATTGTCACGCACAACGAGTCTGTGCAAAATGTCAGCTCGATTGGATCACGGGAAGTGGGTTAAAAAACGACCGAAAGATTTGCACGGTTGTAAGCGCGCAAGCAAGCAAACAAGCAAGTGAACTTAATATAAAGGATTTAAAAAGTATTTGATCCTCTGCTGATTTTGTACGTTTGCCCACTGACAAAGAAATGATGAGTCTATAATTTTAATGGTAGGTTTATTTGAACGGTGAGAGACAGAATAACAGCAAAAAAAATCCATATAAACGCATGTCAAAAATGTTATAAATTGATTTGCATTTTAATGAGGGAAATAAGTATTTGGTCCCCTCTGCAAAACATGACTTAGTACTTGGTGGCAAAACCCTTGTTGGCAATCACAGAGGTCAGACGTTTCTTGTAGTTGGACACCAGGTTTGCACACATCTCAGGAGGGATTTTGTCCCACTCCTCTTTGCAGATCTTCTCCAAGTCATAAAGGTTTCGAGGCTGACGTTTGGCAACTCGAACCTTCAGCTCCCTCCACAGATTTTCTATGGGATTAAGGTCTGGAGACTGGCTAGGCCACTCCAGGACCTTAATGTGCTTCTTCTTGAGCCACTCCTTTGTTGCCTTGGCCGTGTGTTTTGGGTCATTGTCATGCTGAAATACCCATCCACGACCCATTTTCAATGCCCTGGCTGAGGGAAGGATGTTCTCACCCAAGATTTGACGGTACATGGCCCCGTCCATCGTCCCTTTGATGCGGTGTAGTTGTCCTGTCCCCTTAGCAGAAAAACACCCCCAAAGCATAATGTTTTCACCTCCATGTTTGACGGTGGGGATGGTGTTCTTGGGGTCATAGGCAGCATTCATCCTCCTCCAAACACGGCGAGTTGAGTTGATGCCAAAGAGCTCCATTTTGGTCTCATCTGACCACAACACTTTCACCCAGTTGTCCTCTAAATCATTCAGATGTTCATTGGCAAACTTCAGACGGGCATGTATATGTGCTTTCTTGAGCAGGGGGACCTTGCGTGTGCTGCAGGATTTCAGTCCTTCACGGCGTAGTGTGTTACCAACTGTTTTCTTGGTGACTATGGTCCCAGCTGCCTTGAGATCATTGACAATATCCTCCCATGTAGTTCTGGGCTGATTCCTCACCGTTCTCATGATCATTGCAACTCCACGAGGTGAGATCTTGTATGGAGCCCCAGGCCGAGGGAGATTGACGGTTCTTTTGTGTTTCTTCCATTTTCGAATAATCGCACCAACTGTTGTCACCTAATCGCCAAGCTGCTTGGCGATGGTCTTGTAACCCATTCCAGCCTTGTGTAAGTCTACAATCTTGTCCCTGACATCCTTGGAGAGCTCTTTGGTCTTGGCCATGGTGGAGAGTTTGGAATCTGATTGATTGCTTCTGTGAACAGGTGTCTTTAATACAGGTAACAAGCTGGGATTAGGAGCACGCCCTTTAAGAGTGTGCTCCTAATCTCAGCTCTTTACCTGTATAAAAGACACCTGGGAGCCAGAAATATTTCTGATTGAGAGGGGGTCAAATACTTATTTCCCTCATTAAAATGCAAATCAATTTATAACATTTTTGACATGCGTTTTTCTGGATTTTTGTTGTTATTCTGTCTCTCAATGTTCAAATAAACCTACCATTAAAATTATAGACTCATCATTTCTTTGTCAGTGGGCAAACGTACAAAATCAGCAGGGGATCAAATACTTGTTTCCCTCACTGTACATCTACAGAACGTGAAGAACCAGTGGCATCTACTTCTGCAGAACGTGAAGAACCAGTGGCATCTACTTCTGCGGAACGTGAAGAACCAGTGGCATCTACATCTACAGAACGTGAAGAACCAGTGGCATCTGCAGAATGTGAAGAACCAGTGGCATCTACATCTGCAGAACATGAAGAACCAGTGGCATCTACATCTGCAGAACGTGAAGAACCAGTGGCATCTACATCTGCAGAACGTGAAGAACCAGTGGCATATACATCTGCAGAACGTGGAGAACCAGTGGCATCTACATCTGCAGAACGTGAAGAACCAGTGGCACCTACATCTGCAGAACGTGAAGAACCAGTGGCATATACATCTGCAGAACGTGGAGAACCAGTGGCATCTACATCTGCAGAACGTGAAGAACCAGTGGCATCTACATCTGCAGAACGTGAAGAACCAGTGGCACCTACATCTGCAGAACGTGAAGAACCAGTGGCATCTACATCTGCAGAACGTGAAGAACCAGTGTCCTCTACATCTACAGGAGATTATACAACTTTTAAAAACATTCCCCGTGTTTAGTGTAAATGCCGTACAACGTGTTTGAAATCGACGTCTGGAACTTAACTCTTTCATAAGTAAAGGAGTCTTTGTGTATATCCAGGAGATCAATGCCAGAGTCAAGGTCTGCCAGCCACTTGAGGACTTCAGGAGAGAGAGAGAGAGAGTTCGTGTAGATTTGGCAATTATCCCCCCCTCTGTCGAGGGAGTTCCAACCACATTGGGTTCACCGTCCAGTCGATAGTTTGGGTTTCACGGCCACAATTGCAGTGCTCTTGACACTCGCCCTGCCCGAATGGAACCAATCCAACCAGAGACCAGCCCTAACCACGCCCTCCCTAGCACTAACCACGCCCTCCCTAGCACTAACCACGCCCTCCCTAGCACTAACCACGCCCTCCCTAGCACTAACCACGCCCTCCCTAGCACTAACCACGCCCTCCCTAGCACTAACCACGCCCTCCCTAGCACTAACCACGCCCTCCCTAGCACTAACCACGCCCTCCCTAGCACTAACCACGCCCTCCCTAGCACTAACCACGCCCTCCCTAGCACTAACCACGCCCTCCCTAGCACTAACCACGCCCTCCCTAGCACTAACCACGCCCTCCCTAGCACTAACCACGCCCTCCCTAGCACTAACCACGCCCTCCCTAGCACTAACCACGACCTCCCTAGCACTAACCACGACCTCCCTAGCACTAACCACGCCCTCCCTAGCACTAACCACGCCCTCCCTAGCACTAACCACGCCCTCCCTAGCACTAACCACGCCCTCCCTAGCACTAACCACGACCTCCCTAGCACTAACCACGCCCTCCCTAGCACTAACCACGCCCTCCCTAGCACTAACCACGCCCTCCCTAGCACTAACCACGCCCTCCCTGGCACTAACCACGCCCTCCCTGGCACTAACCACGCCCTCCCTGGCACTAACCACGCCCTCCCTGGCACTAACCACGCCCTCCCTGGCACTAACCACGCCCTCCCTGGCACTAACCACGCCCTCCCTGGCACTAACCACGCCCTCCCTGGCACTAACCACGCCCTCCCTGGCACTAACCACGCCCTCCCTGGCACTGACCACGCCCTCCCTGGCACTGACCACGCCCTCCCTGGCACTGACCACGCCCTCCCTAGCACTGACCACGCCCTCCCTAGTACTGACCACGCCCTCCCTAGCACTGACCACGCCCTCCCTAGCACTGACCACGCCCTCCCTTGCACTGACCACGCCCTCCCTAGCACTGACCACGCCCTCCCTAGCACTGACCACGCCCTCCCTAGCACTGACCACGCCCTCCCTAGCACTAACCACGCCCTCCCTAGCACTAACTACGCCCTCCCTAGCACTAACCACGCCCTCCCTAGCACTAACCACGCCCTCCCTAGCACTAACCACGCCCTCCCTAGCACTAACCACGCCCTCCCTAGCACTAACCACGCCCTCCCTAGCACTAACCACGCCCTCCCTAGCACTAACCACGCCCTCCCTAGCACCAACCACGCCCTCCCTAGCACCAACCACGCCCTCCCTAGCACTAACCACGCCCTCCCTAGCACTAACCACGCCCTCCCTAGCACTAACCACGCCCTCCCTAGCACAAACCACGCCCTCCCTAGCACTAACCACGCCCTCCCTAGCACTAACCACGCCCTCCCTAGCACTAACCACGCCCTCCCTAGCACTAACCACGCCCTCCCTAGCACTAACCACGCCCTCCCTAGCACTAACCACGCCCTCCCCAGCACTAACCACGCCCTCCCCAGCACTAACCACGCCCTCCCCAGCACTAACCACGCCCTCCCTAGCACTAACCACGCCCTCCCTAGCACTAACCACGCCCTCCCTAGCACTAACCACGCCCTCCCCAGCACTAACCACGCCCTCCCCAGCACTAACCACGCCCTCCCCAGCACTAACCACGCCCTCCCTAGCACTAACCACGCCCTCCCTAGCACTAACCACGCCCTCCCTAGCACTAACCACGCCCTCCCCAGCACTAACCACGCCCTCCCCAGCACTAACCACGCCCTCCCCAGCACTAACCACGCCCTCCCCAGCACTAACCACGCCCTCCCCAGCACTAACCACGCCCTCCCCAGCACTAACCACGCCCTCCCTAGCACTAACCACGCCCTCCCTAGCACTAACCACGCCCTCCCTAGCACTAACCACGCCCTCCCTAGCACTAACCACGCCCTCCCTAGCACTAACCACGCCCTCCCTAGCACTAACCACGCCCTCCCTAGCACTAACCACGCCCTCCCTAGCACTAACCACGCCCTCCCTAGCACTAACCACGCCCTCCTTAGCACTAACCACACCCTCCCTAGCACTAACCACGCCCTCCCTAGCACTAACCACGCCCTCCCTAGCACTAACCACGCCCTCCCTAGCACTAACCACACCCTCCCTAGCACTAACCACGCCCTCCCTAGCACTAACCAAACCCTCCCTAGCACTAACCACGCCCTCCCTAGCACTAACCACACCCTCCCTAGCACTAACCACGCCCTCCCTAGCACTAACCACACCCTCCCTAGCACTAACCACGCCCTCCTTAGCACTAACCACGTCCTCCCTAGCACTAACCACGCCCTCCCTAGCACTAACCACACCGTCCCTCCTACTAACCACACCCTCCCTAGCACTAACCACGACCTCCTTAGCACTAACCACGCCCTCCTTAGCACTAACCACGCCCTCCCTAGCACTAACCACACCCTCCCTAGCACTAACCACGCCCTCCCTAGCACTAACCACGCCCTCCCTAGCACTAACCACACCCTCCCTAGCACTAACCACGCCCTCCCTAGCACTAACCACGCCCTCCCTAGCACTAACCACACCCTCCCTAGCACTAACCACACCCTCCCTAGCACTAACCACGCCCTCCCTAGCACTAACCACGCCCTCCCTAGCACTAACCACACCCTCCCTAGCACTAACCACGCCCTCCCTAGCACTAACCACGCCCTCCCTAGCACTAACCACGCCCTCCCTAGCACTAACCACTCCCTCCCTAGCACTAACCACACCCTCCCTAGCACTAACCACGCCCTCCCTAGCACTAACCACACCCTCCTTAGCACTAACCACGCCCTCCCTAGCACTAACCACACCCTCCCTAGCACTAACCACACCCTCCCTAGCTCTAACCACGCCCTCCCTAGCACTAACCACGCCCTCCCTAGCACTAACCACACCCTCCCTAGCTCTAACCACGCCCTCCCTAGCACTAACCACGCCCTCCCTAGCACTAACCACACCCTCCCTAGCACTAACCACGCCCCACCCAGCCCCTCCCTACCCTCCCCACCCAGCCCCTCCCCACCCAGCCCTACCCCTCCCACCCCCCACCCAGCCCCACCCTGCCCACCCCCACCCAGCCCTACCCCTCCCACCCCCCACCCAGCCCCACTCAGCCCCTCCCCACCCTCCCCTCTCCACCCAGCCCCACCCCTCCCCTTTTTGGATGCACGACGGATGGACGGACACAATAATCCCCTGTGGGCTGGTGGAACCAGGTGGTTCCTACCAGTATAAGGTGATTCTTGATCACGACACTCTGCACTTGCCCCAAAGAGTCGTTGCGTGTCGCTGGCTTTCCACGTGTGGATCTCATGTTGTCGTCTTTGCCTCGGCCTGGCTCGACGAGCCGGCTGCCTGCAGGCGAGGCGGGCGAGTAAGGGGGGCGAGATGGCCCCCCCCCCACCTCTCTCTCTCCGGATTCCTGACATCGGCGCTTGGCACGACCGCTTGATTGAAAGTTCACAAAGGGGGACTTTTTTTTTTCTCCTGGCCACGTCGGCAACTTGACCACGAGTCGCGTCGGCACGATGGCACCTCCATCACCACCACGCCCTCGCCTGTCCGTCTGGCGAGATGTCGACTACCTCGCCTGGTGTACAGGAGGTCGAGGGTTCGATCCCGACCCTGAAGACTGCTGTATATTTGGAGTTTGCGTGTCTCTCTCTCAGCATCATCACGGTGGCTAGGAGATGTTAACTACCTCGCCTGGTGTACAGGAGGTCGTGGGTTCGATCCCGACCCTGACGCCTGCTGCTGCTGTATATTTGGAGTCTGCGTGGCTTTCTATCATCATCACGGTGGCTTGGAGATGTTAACTATCTCGCCTGGTGTACAGGAAGTCGTGGGATCGGTCCCGACCCTGACGATGCCTGCTGCTGTATATTTGGAGTTTGCGTGTCTCTCTCTCTCTCCTCGTGGTCGCGTGTATATTTCTCCAGTTCCTCCGGTTTTTCCCCTCCACATTTCGAATCAACATCCACGCGTTTAGAGTTGTGTAGCTACTGCTATACCTTTTTACGTGATGATGATGAGCCCACTTCGTTGAGCTATCATTTGTGATAGCCAGGTTCGCTTTTTGAAAAAGAGCTCTTTAACCTCAGTCGGCCTCACCTGGTAAAAATAAAAAGTTGAGTTTAGTTTTATATATATTGTTAATGAAGACATAGCCACACAAAGGGAAACGCACTGGCGTACTGCATGTACATCATCAGGGCAGGTAGGCGCATGGAGAGGTAACTGACATCTCCTCACCACCGTGATGATGATGAGAGAGAGACACGCAAACTCCAAATATACAGCAGCAGGCATCGGTCAGGGTCGGGATCGAACTTCACGACCTCCTGTACACCAGGCGAGGTAGTCAACATCTCCTAGCCACCGTGATGATGATGAGAGAGAGACACACAAACTCCAAATATACAGCAGGTGTCAGGGTCGAGATGGAACCCACGACCTCCTGTATACCAGGCGAGGTAGTTAACATCTCCTAGCCACCGCGAGGCCTGTTTAACAATAGAGCCTGTCACAGACCTGTTCACGGCTACCAACACCAGTGCCGATTATCTGAACCGGTCTTGGGACTCCACCCTAGGTCAACTCAGCCTCAAATGAGTACCCGGTGCGGTGTGTGGTAAGCATCGCCACCGGGGGAGACAAAGGCGGCTGGGCGTAGTGCTGGCCCATCCATCTCCCTCCTCACGGCACTTGCCTCCAGAAGTCTTGTTAAAGGGCTATACGGGGGATCTTTGTCTCTGTCCCTGCCTCTCCGTGGACACAATTGCCTCTCCAACCCCGTCTGGTCTGGATACAAAAGCTCCCTTCCTTGTTAATCCACACCGGTAGGATGGGAGGGGTAGCTTAATTAGGACTTAGATGAGATCAAAATAAGTCATGTTTAAAAATAGTTTTTTTTTTAAACCACGCTTTAATTAAATGTACCGTACTGGTAATGGAAAAAACTCTAAGAAGTGGCCCCGAAACTTGCCATAACGTAAGGGGGCCGTGGTGATTTACAGCCAACGTCAGTTGAGCGTGGACAATTAGACCCGAGCCGAAACATAAGATATGAAAAAATATTGTTGAAAAATATATATTTTGTTTTTTTATGATAGAATATAGTGTTGTCATCAGTATGACATCAGCATACCAAGTTTGCAGTCGATACGACATTGGGAAGTGGGTTAAAATTGAGTTACAAGATTTGAGGATACGACAACGACAGACAGAGTGAGTTAAATGAAAGCGTGTAAATAAAAAAAAATAGAAATTTACCAGGCCCCGTGCCCACCACATATCAACAGAGGAATTTAGCATATTTATGGAAAATGCAGATATGGGATTAGCCACTACTTGTGGAATGTGTAGGTGGTGGGGGGGGTCCACAAGTAGTGACTAATCCCATATCTGCATTTGCCATAAATATGCTAAATTCCTCTGTTGATATGTAAATCCCTTTGTCAAGGCGCCCTTCCTCCTCTAACCCAGCTTAAATATACGCTGCCAAGCTTGGCGGTGTTCATTCGGACGCTGTCTTTCCGACAGCCCTGTTCTTCACCTGAGGACGGCTGCTTGCGTTGTGGCCGAAACGTCGTGAGAATTTAATCTTATTATGTTTTATTTTTATTATTTTATTATTTCCCTTTTACGTGACTTTACCGAAAGAACCAAGAAGATGAATTGTATTTCATTATGTTTTATTTTTATTATTTTATTATTTCCCCTCTACGTGACTTTACCGAAAGAACCAAGAAGATGAATTTGATTTCATTGTTTTATTTTTATTATTTTATTATTTCCCTTCTACGCGACTCTACCGAAAGAACCAAGAAGATGAATTTGATTTCATTATGTTTTATTTTTATTATTTTATTATTTCCCTTCTACGCGACTTTACCGAAAGAACCACGAATATCTTTCGGTAAAGTCACGTGGGTAGAAAATTAAAACAAATCACCGACAGAAACAAAGACGACAGTTCTGAAGACACGAATTGAGAACACGCACCTATTATGTTCGGTGGTCACCCATCCAAAGCCCCATCAAAGTCCACACCCGCTTAGCTTCCAGTGAATTTTGCCATCGGCCACACGCACGCTCTGCCTGTGCGGACTGTTGGGGCAAGTGCTGTTAGGGGCAACACCACACCCGGCCACCTTTGTCTCCCCCAGTGGCGATGTTTACTACACACCGCACCGAGTACTCATTTGAGACCGAGTCGACCTAGGGGAGGCCCGGGACCGGTTCTGATAATCGGCGCAGGGTGTTGGCTGTGAGCGGGAATCGAACCCGGGTCAACCGGGTTTCTATCCCAGCGCGCTAATCACTGCGCCACCGCTCCCCAGGGAGTATCCCACCACCGCCCCATTCACCAACCAACCCGTACTGGCCGGCGTGGTGAAGTATGGTTAAAAAAGTTAAAATAAAAACCGTCAACGCACACGAACTGCGTGGCTTAGGGACACGCTCTCATACAGCAGTGGATTTTATTTTTTGTTAAAGGGGCTATCTTTGCACGCGTACCAACCAACGTAACATTCCTTCGCTTTCACGTCTCAAACGAAACCTGCCCGGCAGGTTTTAAACATTCCAGCGATGCTGTCAGCAGCGATGGTTCAGACACGTTTTCCTAATTCAGCAGTACGAGCTTTAAAAAAAGAAGAAACCCACACAACCGCACCCACAACTCAGCTTCACCTTGATTAGGAATTGTCACTTTTTTTCTGGAGCCGTACATAATCGTTGTCACCTAACCATCATCTGTTGTGCCCTTGCCTCGATTTGCACAACAGAGATTATCCATCCCCCCCCACTACTTAGAAACTATTAAAAAGTAAACTATTGTTTTATTTTACCGGGTAAGGGGCCGTCCATAAATGACGTCACGCACCTGGGGGGGTGGGTGGGGGGTCAGACATTTGTGACGATGTGTGACGAGGGGGGGGGGGGAGAAATGTGACGTCGTCACATCAAAATGCGCAACTTTAGATAAATATAGACAACACGTTCTACTTAATTAAATACTTTTAATTAATACATGTTTTCTCCTACAACATCAGAGTGCACATTAAATACGCACTACAATGACACAATAGTTTAAAGCGATTTGAAGCATGTTTTATTTTTTGGGGGGGGAGCTTTGTGACGTCATTTGAGGGGGGGTGGGGTCTGACTTTTTGTGACGCCGTGTGACGATGGGGGGGGAGGGTCAAAAATCGTCCAAAATCGCGTGACGTCATTTATGGACGGCCCTTTAAGACCGACCGAGCGACATAGCTGGCCACAAATGAAAGCTCATCAGAGTCGAAATGTACAACAGGAGCCAAAAGCACAAAAGGCGTGGATGTCAATTCTAAATGTGGAGGGAGGAAAAACCGGAGAAACCGGAGAAAAATCCACGCGACCACGGGGAGAGAGAGAGAGACACGCAAACTCCAAATATACAGCAGCAGCAGGCGTCAGGGGTTGGGATCGAACCCACGACCTCCTGTACACCAGGCGAGGTAGTCAACATCTCGTCATTGTGATGATGATGAGAGAGAGACACCGCAAACTCAAGATATACAGCAGCAGGCATCGTCAGGGTCGGGATCGAACCCACGACCTCCTGTATACCTGGCGAGGTAGTTAACATCTCGTCATTGTGATGATGATGATGAGAGAGAGAAACACCGCAAACTCCAAATATAAAGCAGCAGGCATCGTCAGGGTCAGGATCGAACCCACGACCTCCTGCAAACCGGGCGAGGTCGTTAACATCTCACCACCGTGGCTCTCCTTAAGCAGGGAGAGCCCCCCCCCCCTCTTAGGACATTAAGCCAGACACGCTACCAAACCCACCAACCAAACTCATTTCACAAGCTTTCTATTAACTCACTCTGTCTGTTGTTGTCGAATCCTCAAATCTTGTAACTCAATTTTAACCCACTTCCCAATGTGCTATCGACTGCAAAACTTGGTAAACTTACGTCATACTGATGACAATACCATATTCTATCATAAAAAATATTTTTTCATATTATTTTTTAGATGTTATGTTTCGGCTTGGGTCTAATTGTCCACGCTCAACTGACGTTGGCTGTAGTTGGCCACGGTCCCTTACGTTACGGAAGGTTCGGGGCCACTTTCTGGAGTCGTGAAGTTCTGCCATTACGAGTACATTTCATACTGGTAGGAAACACCTGGTTCCACCAGCCCACAGGGGATTATTGTGTCCGTCCGTCCGTCGTGCATCCAAAAATGTGAGGGGTGGGGCTGGGTGGGGAGGGGAGGATGGGGGAGGGGCTGGGTGGGGAGGGTGGGGAGGGGCTGGGTGGGGAGGGGAGGGTGGGGAGGGGCTGGGTGGGGAGGGGTGGGGCTGGGTGGGGAGGGGCTGGTCACCCCGTGGTGCCCTTATAAAACTCAACGTTTAACCTACTCACGCCGGCTTGTGCCCGCCCTCACAGTCGGCCGTATTTGCGGAATACACCACACCGCCGTTGACCCTGGCCATTGACCGAGCAACCCAACGTTCCTACCAGCTCCCTCCGCAGGAATGTGTTAAAAGCGTGTTTACAATTTTTTATTATTATTAATATTACTTATTTTTCATTATGGGGCCTTTTTGGCCAGTGTCAGAGCATGTTTTGTTTGCATGTGCACCACAAGTACTGAGCGTAGCTACTGCGGTAACTTCATTCCTTGCAAAAGAGGTCATCTATTTGTCGTTTGAACATCTTAGCACGACTCCTGTTTCATTGGCAGCAAAGGATAAAAAATAAACTATTCTTGTTTTTCGATTTAAAGCTTTTGTGACTGCAAGAATTCATCTTCTTGGTTCTTTCGGTAAAGTCACGTAGAAGGGAAATAATAAAATAATACAATATTTATTCTTATTTTTATTATTTTAAGTAATAAAATGATAAAAATATTATTATTATTATTATAAAATAATGAAAATATTTTGTTTTATTTTAAGTAATAAAATAATAAAAATATAATTATTATTTTTATTATTTTATTATTTCCCTTCTACGTGACTTTACCGAAAGAACCAAGAAGATATTCTTGTTTTTTCCCCTACTCATTTATTTCATTGCCAACCGTTCCATCATTTTTGGCTCCACCGATCCGGGATGGATTTTTGATGTTCGTATTCATCCAAGAGAGCGCACACACACCGCTACTAAAGCCCCACACACCGCTACTAAGCCCCACACACCGCTACTAAACCCCACACAATGCTAAGTCGTATGGTCTCTGTCTTTTTTTTCATCACGAGACACCTGCTTTGGCTTTTACATTTAAGCTGCTTTCAGACAATTAATGTTGGGGGCCGTCCATAAATGACGTCACGCACCTAAGGGGGGGTGGGGTGGGTCAGACATTTGTGACGATGTGTGACGATGGGGGAGGGTGAGACATGTGACGTCACATCAAAATGCGCAACTTTAAATAAATATAGACAACACGTTCTACTTAATTAAATAGACTCTGTAATAAATGTTTTCTCCTACAACATCAGAATGCAGCGCCACATTAATACGCACTACAATGACAATAGTTTAAAGCGATTTGAAGCATGTTTTATTTTCAAAATGGAAATATGGTTTGGGGGGGGGGGGCAGAGTATTGTGACGTCATATTTGACGGGGGGGGGGGGGTGTCTGACTTTTTGTGACGCCGTGTGACGATGGGGGGGTCAAAAATCGTCCAAAATTGCGTGACGTCATTTATGGACGGCCCCCTTGAGTGTTCCATCACGCGCGCGACAGCATGGGTCTCTGTGTGAGTCTACGGGTCTCTGTGTGAGTCTATGGGTCTCTGTGTGAGTCTATGGGTCTCTGTGTGAGTCTATGGATCTCTGTGTGAGTCTATGGGTTTCTGTGTGAGTCTATGGGTCTCTGTGTGAGTCTATGGATCTCTGTGAGTCTATGGGTCTCTGTGTGAGTCTATGAATCTCTGTGTGAGTCTATGGGTCTCTGTGTGAGTCTATGGATCTCTGTGAGTCTATGGGTCTCTGTGTGAGTCTATGGATCTCTGTGTGAGTCTATGGGTCTCTGTGTGAGTCTATGGGTCTCTGTGAGTCTATGGGTCTCTGTGAGTCTGTGGGTCTCTGTGTGAGTCTATGGGTCTCTGTGAGTCTATGGGTCTCTGTGTGAGTCTATGGGTCTCTGTGTGAGTCTATGGGTCTCTGTGTGAGTCTATGGGTCGCTGTGTGAGTCTATGGGTCTCCGCGTGAGTATATGGGTCTCTGTGTGAGTCTACGCGTCCCTGTGTGAGTCTATGGGTCTCTGTGTGAGTCTAAAACAATTATCATATTTTGCTACTGGCAAAGGAGGTTCCAATGGTGTGAAGTCTTATTTATGTTTGTATTTTATTAAAGGGGAGCCACGGTATGCAGGAGGCTCGTGGATTCGACCCCGACCCTGACGCCTGTTGTTTATTTGGAGTTTAATACTGGTAGGAACCTCTGGTTACACCAGCCCACAGGGGATTATTGTGTCTGTCCGTCGTGCAGGGAGGGACTGGGTGGGTAGGGAGGGGCAGGGTGGGGAGGGTGGGGAGGGGCTGGGTGGGGAGGATGGGGCTGGGTGGGGAGGGGAGGGTGGGGAGGGGCTGGGTGGGGAGGGTGGGGCTGGGTGGGTGGTGGGAGGGGTGGGGCTGGGTGGGGAGGGGCTGGTCACCCCGTGGCGCCCTTATAAAACTCAACGTTTAACCTACTCACGCCGGCTTGTGCCCGCCCTCACAGTCGGGCATATTTGCGGAATACACCACGCCGCCATTGACCCTGGCCATTGACCGAGCAACCCAACGTTCCTACCAGCTCCCTCCGCAGGAATGTGTTTTTCTTGGTTCACTCTGGAGCCATCATAAGCGGCTACTTTTGGAGGCTTGCCCCCCACACTTCTCTCTCCGCCTGATGAAGGCCACTCGTGTTGCGATCGAAACGTCGTGGATTTTTTTTGCTTTTTATTTTTTATTTTTTTTGTTTTCTATTTACGTGACTTTATCGAAAGAACCAAGAAAATGAATTCCTGCAGATACGAAAGTTCTAAGTCAAAATTTAGGTGGAGTTTGCGCGTTCTCTCTCTCGCCGTGGTCGCGTGGATTTTTTTTATCCAGGTCTTTAATTTCC
>NW_027614880.1:0-19683 GCF_965212315.1 Lampetra planeri | reverse complement strand
AGCCAAAAGATATCCCGGCCAGGAGACGCAGATGATACCCGGAGTGTCAACAATGTGTTGCTGCTCACGATCATAAATCCCATCTATCCTATCACCACGGTAAGGGGATCAAGAAAACCAGTCTTGCATGCTGTGGTTAGTTGGTATGTTCAAAACCTTGCTCTCTACCTTGTTAGTTTTGGCAAAACGAACCTTCTCACATCATATGAGCTATGACTGAAAAGAAGCCATGCTATAGCATAGAGGTGTAACGGAATACTTATTTATGAAGCTGTATACAGACAGACTGGCTGCTTAAATACAGGAAGAAGATCATGTACATGTTCACTTGGTGTTCACTGTTCTTAATTGTCTCAACAGGATGTGCTGTATACAATTTGTAACAACCTGTGGTCCTGTGCAGAGGATTGTCATCTTCAGAAAGAATGGTGTTCAGGCCATGGTCGAATATCCTTTACAGTGTTTCCTTTACAGAATGTCCTTTACAGTTGTTGTTGTTTTTAAAATTGTTGACAATGTAAGAGAGCAATTGTTGCCTTCATAACATAATGGACTTTACACCTTTTGTCCATTTTAAAAACAAATGATTTGTTATCTTGTACTTCTGGCCTTCACTTTCCTGTCATGTACAAGGTGGAAGACACAAACACAGATATTTCTCTAATAATCCTTATGCATTCAAAAATGTTTCACCTTAACTCATTATTTCCACATTTGATTCGGTCCAAAGTGCCCAGAGGGCCAAAGCTTCTCTAAATGGGGGCTGATATCTATTCTGGTTGCTGCACTCTGAAGATTGAATACGCCAAGGTATGTGTATGGCAAAATGCAGTCAGCCGTTTTTTAGCAACCAAACACCTGAAGAAGAGAAGTTCTGACACTAATGTTTTCCTCAGCCGGCACGCCTTAATGTATTCAAGAATGACCAGGACACATGGGACTACACAAACCCTAACCTGAGTGGCCAAGGTAACATGTAACCCCCGATCCTTCTGCCCCCCCTTTTTTCCTCTTTCTCTCACATGCCACTGTATAGGATGGTTCAGGGCCTATGTTTTCTAGTAATGTCTGTTTGTCACAGATGAATGTTTACTTCCACTATTCACCATGCTGGTTAACCTAGTATTCCAAGGCAGTATTCCTGTGATGCTGTCTTCATGCCTTTTCTTGCCACACAGCAGGCACAAAGTAAGGGCATGAGGAGAAACCTCAAGGGCAGCCAATGGCCATGAAAGGGTCATGCATGTAAAAAGCTTAATGCACCCACCATAGTAGCATACGTAGTCGCACCATAAAGGTCCACGTGTTGTAGAGCATGCCACATCTGCACAGCCTCCCATCCCTGCCTATTCAGATGGTGTGTTTAACCTTTGCCATAACATATTGGAGATTTTGTCATAGCTAAAACTAGATGAGAGAGTTGCTTTCTTAAACTACTAGGCCCCAGAACTACTTTAGAGTTCATTAAATTAATCCAGAGACAACCATTCTAATTGGACATATTCACACTCTTGCAGTCATCCATGGGTTAAATACATCCTGGGGGCTGCTGAGTCAAAAACTGTGGTGACCTGCAGTCAACATTAAGGTGTATTGTACACCATAGAGTTTCATTCAATTATTCTGCATAAACACAAATCGCTGCCTCCAGTTTTTCCTTCCGATTCCACTTGTTTGTGTCCACCTAGTCCATTTTGGGAGATTACTCCTTCACAGTCTTGGATCATAAACCTTGATGCCATATTCCCAAAATGAGTGCAATGCAAGGATTTCTGTTGGCATGATTTTTGCAACAAATATATGATCTACGGTTCGTATATATTCGTATACACACCAGCTAACCAATTGGAATACATCTTGAAATGACGCACTGACGCACAATTAGCACTGGCACTAAACAATGAGGTAGTATTCATTCTTCTATACGGTCATATATTGCATCAGATCCTGCAATTCTTCGTTTGAACTAACGGGCTGAAACAACACTTGCCAGCAGCTAAAGAAAAGTTGTGTTTTTTTTCAGAAAATATAATTGGATTTGCATACTTGCAAATGACTGATCCTACTTTCATCGCTATCAGAGGCATTTCTGCCACTGGCATTGGAACACCTTTCCTTACATATGACACAAGCACACTTGTTAGAAACTTTAAGAGAGTAAGAACAACAAATTTTGTATTCTTTAAAAGCCTGCTGATGAAGGAATAATAGGAATATGTTGTAATCTGTTTCTAAGTTGAAAACTGTATGTGATGTGCTACTGTTATCACAATACATTTGAGATGTTGCTTTAAATATACAGGACAAACAATGTAGCTGCTTTTGTACATCGTGGCATGCCCTCTCTGCATCACGTCAGGGAGGGTAATGAACATTTGTTTTCTTTTAAATTCGATAAAAAGAGAATGGCATCGTTTCTCAATGCTGTGAAAAGATGTAATTGTTTTCTGTTGTAAACAACCCGGACCACACATGTATATGCACAGTTCCATACAGGAGTTTGACATCTTTTCTTGGTATTACAAAGTTTGTGCTGCCTCCTGAATCAGTTACTCCTTGTGTCCCTCACTGTGCCAGCTCATGCAAGCTTAGGCCAGCCCTAAGCAGACACATGCAGCCAAAGACAAAATGACTTCAACAGCTTCTGTATAACAGCACCCACAGCCAGACCTAACCTAAATCTGCTCTGTGGCACACATCGGGACACAGTGGGGCAAACAGACACTGGAACACAACCTCAACTCAGTATTTCCTAATGCCAAGTCCATCATCGCGTCCATCTGCACTTCCTGACATGGGATTCCGAATCGTTTGGGACAGAAATACCAAGTCCAGGCTAACAGACACCTTGCATATCCACCACAGACTGATGTTGATAGATTGATAAACCATCTACCACCACCTCTTAACCAGCACAGCACACCTCATCTGCAGATCTCGGAGGAGGAGCCACTACTTTTGACACAATACATTGGGCGGGCGGGAGTCAATGTGTGTGCTTGTTCCGGCCACGCCTCCTAGCTCTTGGATTTTGCCTGCCATAACACAAACCACAGGGAGCAACAGAAGCTTTAAGGCACACTCAGCCCAACCACCCAACCAGGGGACAGATGACACCACATACTGGGCGATAAACGGAGAGACCGCTCTCTCAGTGGTTAGTGTTGCTCTTCTTCACCCTCCTGTGCTGAACACAACATGACAACACAACGAGTTGAATAACTACGGCAACATACAGAGCTGAACCTCCATGACAGCACATCTTCATGCAGATTTTTCCAGCACTCAAACAAGTGAGGGGGGTCTATGAAGACACAAGCATCAGACATCCATTCAAGCATACAAGCACAGATGCTAACGATGCTAATCGAAGTCCTTTCCCAAAGAGATTTACATTTGTGGACTGGTGTTTTGTTATTCCCCATAACTTCCTATCCATTTCCCCTCATTCCTGTGCTACTCTTACTTTCTTTCTGCGTTGTTTCATTCCCCCCCCCCCTTTTTTTTTTTTTTGGCAAAGGCCCATGGTGATGCCTTTAACACCTCCCGTGTGATGCAGGTTTTGGCTCAGTGTATCTGGACAGACAGCTCTCTCAAACGGTGCAATTGTCCTGCTCTCTGGTCAGAGAATGCTAATCTGCAAATGGCCTGTAAAATCAACTTCAAAAACAAAGCGACAGCAAGTCAAAAACAAGCATGGATGGATGTACTTTTCTCTCTGGTGGTGGGGATGCAAGGAACGAAAGAAGAAAAGAAAAGAATGAAGAGGGAGAATGAGTTGAGGCTGGAGTCAAAGGTTGGAGGGTAGCATCCTTGCTGAAGACTGCCCCCTACCTGCCCACTGTGTCCAATGCTTCCATGTGTGGTGCTGTAAGTACTTCAATTGACAATCTGAATAAATGGTTCAAAGTTGAAAGTTGATAGTGTGGAGCAACCAGGCCCATTGTTGTGTTAAATTAATGATGTACTCTGATATAGGCTATAACATGTATCAGACCTGAGTTATGAGATGTTGGACAAGTGGGAGAAGAAGGAAAAACCTGGAGCGGAATGTTTTATATCAATTGTTTAAATAAGCATTTTATTTTATTTTATTTTATGGGCATCTGGTTCTTCATGAATTTCCTTATGATGAGTCGCTAAGTACCTGATCCTTCAGTAGAATGAGATGGACTATTCCATCATATTTACTCTATTTGCTGTAGGTGTAACCTTGTTTCTCTTTGGAAAACTGCATGAGTTTTTAGTGTCAGTGATGGTTCAGGTTCATAGGACATGAAGGACCTATGTCAGATCTGGATCTTCCATTTATTGCTTGTTCTTTTGCTTTTGGTGCTGGTCCTCACAATATCTCTGACTATTTAGCAATGAGCAGATAAAACACAGTCAGTGCAAACAGAATGCACTGTTTATTCCACTGTGTGTTTTGGATATATTAAGAACCATGGGATAAATATTTCACATGTGAAGTTTAGGTTGTATTTGGATAGTAAATGTGAAGCGTTCCAAGCCAAATCCAACATTTGATGACATGACCCTGCAGGACAGCTATATTGCTGCTGTGCTGTAACGGTTGTGTGAATCTGCACTAGTAAATAATGTATTTATCTTGATTACTGCATGGTTATATTTTTGAAAATTTGTTTCAGCTCAGATGGGAGAACATGCAACACAAATATAAATGTAACATTTTTTTGTTCCCTTCAGTGTTTATGCTTTAAAGTCCAAGATCTAAATTTTCTTCTGTGGCTTCTTAAAATTATGTTAGATGTTGATAAATCATTAATTGTGCACAGGTGTAATTTTGGACAGGTCACAATATTGGGGAATTTTAAAATGTGCTGTTTATCTTGAAGAAAGCCCTTTATTGGCTACTGAGTAAAGTGCAGCTTTACATGGGGGCATTTTTGGGTAGTATTTTTGTTTCATGTTTTGTCATAACAGCATTTTAGCATATTTGTCAACAAGAATTTGTTTCTACTTTTCATAGCACTGATGCATATTTAATGCTTTGATTATCCCTGAATGTTTCCATACCATGTAACTGTCAAGAACGTAAAGACTAAATGTTTTAATACAGGACTGCCAAATTTCAATGCGAATTTGGATTTGACTTGTGTATGTGTACCTGCACAGATGCTGATGGTGAAGGCAATTGGAACAATTCACAAGGTGTGGTGTGTGTGTTTTGTTCTAGGTTGTGAGATTTAGGCGTCATAGTAGCAGCAGTTATAAGAATTACAATCTTGTATCTTTTGACGTGAACAAATCTCCATTATGTCACAAATAGGATATCAATGTAGAGCCTGCAGACTTAAACCACTACTGATGACAGGCCCCTCTGTTGCATGTCAATCACAACCCTGCCCTGTAGCACAAATAACTTGTGTAATGTACCTGCTTTTATGTGTTGAGTGAGGAAGTTCTTTGATAGTCCAAAATTTGATTTTATTATTGTAGATCCCAATGCCAATCCTAACAAACGCCAGAGGCAGCCTGCACTTCTTGGAGACCACCCACCTGATTTTGGTAAATGTCTCATTTATAATTGGAATTTACAAACGAAACTCACACCCACTTAATGTGTTTCTTCACAAATCAGGTGGCCCTCAGAGTGGTTATCATGCATTCAATGATGATAACTATGGGCCCCCCTCCTCCCCATCGGATGGGTCCGGGTATGGGTGGACGTGGCCGCGGTGGCCAGCGCTATGGCCCTGGATACGGACCACCTCCCCCTGAGTATGGTCCTCATTCCGACTCCCCAGTTGTTATGGTCTATGGCCTGGACCCGTCCAAGATCAATGCTGACAAGGTCTTCAACATCTTCTGCCTCTACGGAAACGTGGAGAGGGTGAGTGTGGTGAAGCTGAGGGGAGATGGCGTGTTTGTCCTTATATGGACATAGAATAGTCATGATTTTTATACCGTCATACAACTTATACTGAAGTGATCTCTTCAGCAACCGCCTACAGAAGTAGCAGTTTGAAAAGATTAGACCAGGCATTAAGGACTGGGTGAGGTTTGTACTCATTAGTACTTAGCTACATGCTGTTCCTCTTTCAGGTGAAGTTCATGAAGAGTAAGCCTGGGGCTGCAATGGTGGAGATGGGCGACTGTTATTCTGTGGATAGGGCCATTACTCACCTTAACAACAACTTCCTTTTTGGACAGAAACTGAACGTTTGGTAAGAGCAGTTGTCCAAAACCTTCTTAAACACTTTTAACATGAAGCTGCAGCTATAATAAGGCCTCTGACTGTCTTTCCTTGGTAGTGTGTCCCAAGCAGCAAGCTATAGTTTCCAGGACAGTGCTACCAGTTGGAGGACAGCACCAGTAGCTTCAAAGATTTCCATGGCTCCCCGCAACAACCGCTTCACCTCCCCAGAGCAGGCGGCCAAGAACCGAATCCAGCACCCCAGCAATGTTCTGCACTTTTTTTAATGCACAGCCTGACATCTCTGTAGAGCTCTTCAGTGAGGTAAGAAAGCCCACTGGGTTTCTTGCTTCTCTCTTCCTGTGAAGTTCAGACATTTCCCAAAGTCATTCATTTTTTTTTTATGCTTCCAGGTCTGCGATGACTTGGGAATAAAGAGCCCCTCAAGTGTGAAACTTTTCACAGGAAAAGAGTGAGTAACTGAGTCAAAGCTTGTGTAATTTTGAGTGGTTATAGTTCTCAATGAAACATTGAACCGACACTATATCGATAAAGGCCTTATATACAGCCCAGCCTCATCGAAACAACTGCAATCTGAACTTTTTTAATGTCATTATTCGCGTATAATACAATTGTGTGCAGCTGCTGTAATCAGACATTCTAATCAGGTTTCTTGTGCGATACAATAGGTGACCGCAGTTCATCTGGTCTACTGGAGTGGGAATCCATCAATGACGCCATGGAAGCTCTAGCGTTGATGAATCATTTCCAGATGAAAAAACCCTAGTAAGTCTCAGGTTCTATTACCAGCATGAAAGTTTGTTTTATACATTCAAAAATCTCCATAGCATTTTTTCTCAAATTGTCAACTTCCTTGTGTCTCCTAGGTGGGCCTTACCCTTACACACTGAAGCTGTGTTTCTCAACCACACATCATGCCAACTGAATCCTCTCCTCCCCCTAAAATGATTTGTAACATTACTGTCTTTGCATCAAGTAAACCGCAATTGTGTTGTCACTTCCCATTAAGATATTGAAATCAGTATTGACAAAACTAGGATTGATATCCTGAAGAACATGTTACTTTAAACTTTGATTTTGTATTCCGTATTCAGTTGTTCATTTTGTAAGATCACAGTGTTAAATGTAAAACACTCCCTCCCCTTCAGAAATAACATTTCCTTGTCAACCTTAGGTCTTTTTTAAATAAAATCAATAGTATTGGTAAACGGACACTGACTTAAACTGTGTTAACGTCTTCATCTTCAGGTCAAATCGCTGATGAGTCTGAAGGCCCAAACATACTCAGGGGGAACTTATGGTTAGCAGACCCCCGCAGAGGGCCTCCGGACTCAAAGTGGACATCTGCAAGGCCCATATGCACAAACTTTATGACCATGTGGACTCTGCTCCGCGTACTGGTGTCAGTGGAGCAAAGCAGCTCCTTATGACATGTAAATAACATGCAAGGATTCACAGACATTTCACTGGAAAACTACTGCGCTGTAGTATACTCAACTATGGAAGCCATGATGACTGCGGACATTCCATGCGTAGTCTGAGCACCTCGAGTGTGAAGATTTTGGGGACAAAACCTTTGTTAATCAAGCTTTCAGTGTATTTTTTCTTCAAGTAAACAAAAATAATCAATCTGGCGTAAATTACATCACCTAATCAAAGTAGCTTTTGTAGCCACTAGGGAGCAGTTGCGGAAGCCATTGTTGACTGGTGCCAGTCCCAGATGATTACTTTCACCATCAGTTATTCCAAGAGCTGTTTTGCCCATAAAATGCTCATTGTCATCTTAATAACTTTAATTTCTGATTGCCTAAGACATTGTGCTGAATTTCAGTTCTTCCCCATGAACCGCAAGTTGTTACTATTTAAATATACATTACATGATCCTACTTTTGTGAAAGTTGACAAAATGATGTCCAGTCCTGAAGACAGCTGTAGACCTTTGTCAAACTGTTGTTGTACTGCCATCTGCTGGCAAGAGCACACATTTCTTGTGTGACATTAAGGATTTTACTTACTTGAAGGACTAAATGACGTGGCTTGTATTGTAGCCTCTAGTCCATACAGGGCGTCTATATCCCATTGATTTTACATAAGACACAGAAATAACACGTCCTCACCCCTTGAGCTTGATTACTGTCCTATTTACTGGTCCGAAACGTGTGTGGGGGGGGCGGCTCTGTTAAAAATGTATTTTTAGAAATTCTGACCGACACTCCTGACCAGCAGGTGGCGGTAATGAACTAAAATGACATCAAAACACCAAGTGATCCGAGGAGGAGTAGCTGGCTCCCTGAAAATGGCTCTGTACGGAAGGCTGTCGAATGTTGTGAGGAACTTTTCCAAGCAGTATCAGGCGCTGAGAGGTTTTAACATGGCAACGAGCTGTGCGAACAGGGTTTCTGGGCTCTGTTATAGGAACTGGGACTTACCTGTCACTTCCTGACATTACCAGCAAACATTATTCTGCCTTTCAACGTCGTTCATGCTGAAGAACAAAAAAGTGAGTACAGATACATACACGTTTCTGCCAACACCAAAACAGAGAAATAACGTCTTATCAGTATCAATGCGACGTGTATACTTGTTAATGGAGGCTAATGCTACAACCAACGAGCCAGCCGCTCCCAGGTCCGACACAGCTACGCGTTTTGTTGTAAATCAACATTCAGCTGCTCAGCGATGTTTCTGTTTCTTTTTTTTTTTTTGTCAGGAAACTACAGTTTCTAATCTCTCTGCCAGAAAGGTGCGTTTTTACCCAGTTTCGCCTCCGTGGGTGTACGACCAGGAGCCCTACATGACACCGAGAGACTTCCTGTTCTCCGTGATGCTGGAGAACGTCGACCGTAAGCGGCTGCTGTCACTTCATTAGCACGGAGACGTGTTCAGGGACCAGCTGGTCAGTTGGTCCACTGATCCCAGTGGAGCTGTCTGAGTTTCAAACTAAATCCACTCATTATTTACTGTACAAATTACAAACACACTCAATACCTGCATGTTGGGAGTCCTTGGAAATTACAGTTGTTAAAAATGTAACTATTTCAATTATTTTATGAAAGTAATGTTACTAATAACAGTTTACTCGGTCAGTGTGACTAGTGTCAAACTCCTTTAAAAATCCTACAACACATTAGTTTTACATTGTTATAATTGTCAAAAACCATGGTTTAAAAAACGGGCCCCAACATAATATTACTCATCTTACATCATGAAAGTGTTCAGATGTAACTCAAGTTGTAATCACCATTTCCACAAGTATCTGTAATTTACACATTTATCTCCAGTGATGTAACTCATGACAGTTTTATTTTGCGAAGTAATGCTGCATATTACTAGTTAATTTCTTCATTTCTTCAAGTAAAAATGGTTTTCCATCTTAGAATTAATTCCTTGTTTTTCTTCAAATGTAGGAAAACTACAAAAGAAAGTCTTAACAGAAGAGGTAAGTATAAATTCCCACATTGTGTTGTAAAGTATGTTTTCCCCTGCAGGGCTTCATTATTTAGTTTCGGATGCTTGTGCTGTCATACATCCTCGTTGGCTTCTTCATAGGAAGTGAATCAAATGCTGTCCGCTGCCTCCAAAGCTCAGGCTGGAAATGATCTGTTCAGAAGCTTAGGAGACAATGGTACGTTATCTTTCTGTCAGTAGGAGCGGGTTCATGCAGTGGACATTTAGAACTTGCCACAACTAGTAACGTAACAATACTCATAATGTCCAAGTTGTGACTGACATCGATTCAGATTTTCAGACTTTCAGAACGTGTGCAAATACATAATTTGGTCTGTTTGGTTTATTTCAGTCACGTGAAAATACTTAGATAGTTTCTTTCACTTCATTCAATCATTCATGAGTATGTACTATTCATTCCTAGTACATACTTAGACATACGTTGCTTTCCCTTCTTTCTCAACATCATGTATTATAATGATCATGGTTGTAAGTTGTTAATGTTTTGCAGGTCTGATATCGTACACAGAGTATCTGTTCCTGCTGACTATTCTGACCAGTAAGTACGTTTCATTCATTTCCCAGTTCCCCTGACTCCCTGGGGAGGTCAGTAGCACTGGTCTTTGTTGGTATGACTGCGACTTTCTGATTCAAGTGTTTTTTCCTCCAGAATTCTATTCATGTCTAAGCTTCATTAGTGGTGCTCAACACTCCCAGAGAAAATGTTTTGTTTGACTTTATTTCCCATATTTCCCTCAAGGCTGCGTTGATACTTTGCTCTGCTATCTAAACTGTTAGTTACCCATCTGATGATGTTGCAGAACCACGCACGGGATTTCACATCGCTTTCAAAATGCTTGATGTTGATGGCAACGAGCACGTTGACAAAAAGGAGTTCATGACGGTAAGATGTCAGTGTCAGGATTGTTTATCAGAAAGACTCTTAATCCTGTAATACTGACTGTTATTCAAGCACTGTAAAAAGGATGTGATCATAAGTTCCAATGTACATGCTCATCGAAATTTCAAAAACATTGCCACTTTTAATGCTGCCTCAAGCACTGATGATGCCACCGTTGTAAGTATGAAGCCATGCGACCACGTGGAAGGTGAGGGAGATCTGTGCCGTCTGCTGCTCTTGTCTGTTTTTTATCTGTCATGTGTCGATGCATCACTTATCCCTGTATAACTGTAGTCTGTTTATTATTTGAAGTCGGTCGACATTTTGTCAACATGACAGAATGGGACTGTGTGCTTGGTTCATCAGGCTGAAGCTAGTAGCCTGCATGCTAGCACATGTTGCACCTTGTGTCCTATCTTCATGTTGTGACCTGGCATGCAAGCCTAAAAACATTCTGGTAAAGAGGAGCTGCACTGGTTCTCCTCTGCTCCAGGGGGACGTTATGTATGATTGTGTTGGACGTGGTGTCACATTTCTCTCATAGCTCAGACAGGAGGACATAAATGTTACAAATACACGCAGATTTTTGTTTCTGTAGCTAAATGTGAACATGGATTATATTGTAATTTCTTTTTTTTTTTTCCTTCTGAAGCTTAAGAAAATCATTGGTAGAAGTAAAGGGAGAGGTGCGAAGGACAGCACAGAGGTGGGTACGCACACACCCTTTAAATGCCACCGCAGCAGTTTTTTTCTTTTTTTTCTTCTAGATCAGTCATGTGTGCAACTGTGGGATGATATAAAATGATGTTGTTTTGTTCTTCCTGGATGTTTGCAGAAACCAGCAGAGGAAGGACAAGGTGTGGGCACGTCGCTGCAGGCCTACTTCTTTGGGAAGAAAGGAGGAAAACAAGTTGCAGTATCAGGAATTCTGCAGGTAATGAAACTGGTGGCTGGTGAGGCAGCACCCGATACAAGAAAGTACACATGGATATAAATGATTTGAACACATCCAGGTTCTCTCCTTTCACAAACTGCTTCGAAGGAAAATTCATTTGAAAGGACTGGGGGACCTTTTAACTTCTCTGATGTGTGTCTGTCTTTCAGGTTCATGGAGGATCTGCAGGTGGAGGTCCAGGAAATGGAGTTCCTGCGCTTCTCCAAAGGTATGGACACCATGCGTCGAGAGGACTTTGCAGAATGGCTGCTGCACTATACTAATGAGGAGGACAATGAGGTCTACTGGGAAAACATGAGGAAGAGGCTCCCGGCCGGTCAGGTAGTCCAGAATTCATGTTTTCTACCAGTCTGCTTTATGGAACGCTGAACTGACTGACTGTTGTAGAGCATCACATTTGAGGAGTTCAAAGCCTTCTGCCTCTTCACCAACAATCTGGAGGACTTTGCCATTTCGATGAAGATGGTGACTGAAGCCAACCGCCCTGTGGGAATGGGTACGTTGTATGTGTGAATGCATGAAAATGTTCAGACCGTACATTTTATTTTTCATTTCATTTGAACGCAGCCCAGTTCAAACGCGCAGTGAAGATCGCCACAGGCCACGATCTGTCAGAGAATGTTCTGGACACTGTGTTCAAACTCTTTGATAGTGACGGAGACTCCTGCCTGAGCCACAAGGAATTCATTTCTGTCATGAGGGACCGAGTGCTGCGTGGTTTGAAGGTGACTCTTGTAACTCAAGAAACCAATTGAATCTTTCTCAGAATGTTGAACTTAAATGTTTTACAGGAATCAGCTGGACAGCTGTTGAACTACAGATATGCTGTTGTTTGAGTGCTTCTAAATTATTTTATTGATACAGCAAATGAACAGTCCATAGCTTCTAGAATACTGTCAAAGTTGCATTTAGTTTTTTTTCTATGAATCCTGGCGTCTGTCTGACAACCGCTGTGCTGCCCTCAGGTGCAGCCTCAGAGCGGCTTCTCAGGCTACTGGAAGTGTGTGAAGCGAGAAACAATGAAGGCTGCGCGTGAAGCATTGGGGGACAGCGGCTGTCCCATCTGAGACACGTCACGTACACCACTAGTCAAAGTAATCATGGAAAGAAACCACTTTCACCACTAAATGTACTACTTCTAATCCTTTGACATTTTATAAGCTGAAATGTGGGCTTTACAATCATTTCCTGCTGTTGAACATTTTTATTGCATGAACTGGGAATCATGCACTTTTGCACACTTGTTTAAGGTATAGATTCATTTTTTCCAAAAGCTTTATCAAGTATTTGGTGTGGGTTTTGTATGAGGTGTTTATCAAATAAAGTTTGTTTTTCCCAAAATGTCTCACCAATGTGTTAACACTTCAGTATATTCAAAATGGTAAAAACCAAGCTGGTGGAAACTCAGATCTAGTGTGTAATTTATTGTAGAACTGACCTGTAAAGATCACATGAGTATGTGGTTAAACACTGAAGATTGTGGTGCTAATTATCTTACATATATAGAATTCAAAAAGTAAATAGACATAACAAGCTTACCTCTGTGATAGATAAAGAAATTAGTGACTGATGGCAAAGTTAGCAGTGAATACAGCATACAAAGCTACATTAAAATAAACTTACATTGAACATGGAGCCATCTTTGGTCTTATCACAATAAACAAAACATAGAAATTTGTACTGTATCAAAAATAGAAATTACATAGCCATATTGAAAGTAAATTCACATTTTTGACAAAATATATGGAGAATACTTTGGAGACATCGTGCGGTTACATTTTCTAATCCTTGGCTTTAAAAGGAACTAATGGTTTTGCCACATTTTTAACATTCGCTTTTGAAAAGAATTGCATCATTCTGTCAAACATTAATATGATCCATCTGTATAAGCCAGTAAATATGCCAAAACATGACAAAAATAGATTGTCATTCTTAATACTAAGATGTGCTTTCAATCCTGGGCTTTGACAAAGAGGCCTGATCAGAGATCTGCTGCTGGCCACAGGGGTGGGGGGGGTGACTGGACATTCACTCATGGTGCTGCAGCCCAACTGTCAGAGGTGAGTGCGTCTTCTGTCTTAAGTTAATGGTCTCTGTCCTCCTGGAGGTAAAACTGATGAGCTGCAGCCAACATGGACCTCTGCTTGACATAATGGGGAAGTGCTTTATCCAAGTGTTTTGTCCACTATGGAGGAAGAAGGAAAATACATGAGTGCTGGCAATCGTTTAAGCAAAACTTTCTATCTCTTCTACAACTAAACAGGGTGATCTCAAATAGATGAGAAACTTGTCCACACTAAATCTTCGTTTAATTTCCCTGACAGATTTCAGGTTATAAAGAAGAAACGTGCAGCATCTGTACTTTCATGAACTGATCCAAGGGTGTTAGGGGTAATAATATTATATATGTTTTCTTTCTTTCATCACACAGATATGCTAACAGCCAGTAAGCACAGGAGGAATCATTGCAAGCAGGAAACCCTGCCGTGATACAAACTGGCTCACTTTGAGTCTTTTTTTACACGTGTTTGTATTTCATTTGGTTTGAATTTATCACTAACCAGCTCACTTAAAGAGGAAAAATACTACAAAAATGTGTCATCGTCATACCATTCATGACAGGATGGAGATGTCAAGGGTCATTTTCCTTCTTGACTGTTACATCTCCATCTCCAGCTAAGATGGTTGAGATCTCCCCCTGCATGAAGGCCCAAGGCACAGTGGATCCGGCCAGGGGACAGCGCTCTCCACTCGGGCAGTACACCTCACCTCCCTGACCTTGGCTGCGGATGAAGCCCCTGGTGCAGGGGAAGCAGAACTTGTGGTGCGGGACAGAGGGACATTGGACAAAATGAGTGTCCTCCAAACGCTCTCGGCAGAGGGTGCAGCAGAGCAGGGTGCCCTGACTGCTACTTGTAGACTCTCCAGCACTAGCGTTGCTGCTCAGCCCCACTGCCCCCAGGCCTTGCCCCATGGCTGCCTGGGAGACTGAGGTGGAGGCAGTGGAGGGGCTGCTTGTTGCGGGGCGGCCAGCAGTGGAGGAGTGGGCTGCGGACATGCTGGGGCTCTCTCTTGCCATCTGGTTGGCGCTCAGGCTGTCTGCCACTCCCATTAGTGCTGAGATGGGTGATGGCTGGCTGTGGAGACGTGGCGGGCCCTCTTGAGAGGCAGTCAAGCCGGGAAGAGGTTCCATGCCTGAATAAGCCCCTCTGGACCAGAGCTCTCTTGATGTGTGGTCAGATCTTCCTTCACTTTCTCCATTTTCTGAGCCTGGAGAGAGCTTGCGGCGGCGAGTTGTACTCTTTGCTGGTGCGGGACGTCCGGTGGCAACCATAGGCAATCCTGTGTCTGGCTGTGGCAAAACCTCTGGGATCGGAGGCTCTTTAAACATACGTACACCATCATTCAACAGTTCAGAAAGCCCACGCCAGTCTCCAGTGGCTTGACGCTTCTCATACTCCACATAACGTAGCCCCGAGTTCACTGCTTTACCTGCATCCTTGGCTGAGTCACGAAACATCTGTCTGACTAGGTCGGGGACCCCTGAGAAGATCATTCCAGATCCAACAGGATATTCCACAAACACCTTCAACTCAAACTCTGGAGTTGTACTGGCGTCAAAGGCCAGAACACGTCCCATGAGGTTGTGATCTTTCCTGAAGCGTACAGTGAAAGGGACGCAGCTGCTGAGTGCTACCAGCACATCCCTGACAGCTTTGGGACGGTTGGGCCAGCCTTCCACCTTGCTCCGAGCCACATCATTTAACTCAGCCATTACTTCATTGTTCCTCCACACCGGATCTATGCCCACCAGAGCAGATGTGCTGGCGCCCACACCCAGAGATACCGCCTGCCTCCGGCCGCCATCACTCATTATGGGGCCAGCTGAAACCGCGATGGGAGTGGCACCAGCCCTGGAGCCTGACAAAGGGGCTAAGAGCGGATGAGGGGATGCCACTAACCCCTGAGCTATCAACGCGTGGGAGATGGTGCCATGGAGACTAGGAACCGCCCCGACCATCGCTCGACGTGTGTTGGGGCTCTGTCGGCTGCCCTCCGACAAAGCCACATCTTCACCTCTGTGCAGACCATTGGGGGAGGCGAGACGAGCCTCCGTACTCAGCCCTCCCCCTGTCAGGACGCTCGCCGTGCTGCCGCCCCACTTCGACGGGCCCAGCAGAGCTGGGTTTGCCCTGCTGAGGACCGGGAGACCGACCGTCTAAAACTCCGTGCGTGCTCTTCAGTTGCCGGGCAGTTTCAATGAGGAGCTCTATTCGGTCCGCGCCGTCGTAGTTGACACAACCGCGGCACACGGCTTCGCTGAATTCCCACAGCATGGCCCAGGGCATCTTGGGCAGATCGCAGAGGTAGCACCATTGCCGTCTGGAGGAAGACTGCGAGGCGGAGGACATGTTTTTTTGCAGGCCCTCGACCAAACTTTCTTAGGGAGGCCTACACGTTCCGATGTACCGACACAACGATTCTTCAGTTCTCAGACACAACTCGCCACATGTCGCAGATTATACGATGAAAGCTGAACAAAAACGGAGCTCAGGCGTCAGCCGTAGTCGGTAGCATTTAAAAGTTAGCGAGGTCTTCTTTAAGGTTTGTTTCGTGTCGATATGTGTGGAAGGAAGTAAAATGTTACAAGACACCGGAAGCAACTATAGGATCTGCCGCAAGGCATTGTGGGTCTTGTATTTTTTTGTGTACCAATTACGTGATGGCGATGATTGAAAGTCAGAAAGGGTTAATAGTCACTGAGATGTTCGCTTTATGAGGGATATCTGGAAATTACAGAAGCCTCCTGCTGCCACCTCAGAAAAATATCAGTAACCAGGACGTTTCCACAAGAAATTATCAAATAAAAAATATATTGTTCATATTATTATATACTAAAATACTAATGTATACAATGACTTATGTAGGACACCAATTTTATTTTATTCATTGTATATTACATTTATATATATATATATATATATATATATATATATATATATATATATATATATATATATACTATATATATATATATATATATATATATATAATATATATATATATATATATTAGGAAGGAGGTTGATCAGATTACGAAGGATGAAGTCAGGAAAGCTTTAAAAAGGATGAAGATGAAGAGTGGCAAGGCAGTTGGTGGGGAAGTGTCGGTAGATTTTCTGGGTTGTTGTTGTTTCTAGGTTGTTTAAACAAAATATTAGACAGTAACAAGATGCCTGATGAGTGGAGGAAGAGTGTTCTGGTACCAATTTATAAGAAGGGTGATGTACAGAGTTGTAGTAACTACAGAGGGATAAAGTTGATGAGCCATACCATGAAGGTTTGGGAAAGAGTAGTTGAAGCCAGGTTGAGACAGGAAGTGGAGATTTGATGAACAGCAGTATGGTTTCATGCCTAGAAAGAGCACCACAGATGCAATATTTGCACTGAGGATGCTGATGGAGAAGTACAGAGAAGGTAGGAAGGAGCTGCATTGTGTTTTTGTAGATTTAGAGAAGGCATATGACGGGGTACCAAGAGAGGAATTGTGGTTTTGTATGAGGAAGTCAGGAGTGTCAGAGAAGTATGTTGGCTTGGTGCAGGACATGTATGAAGGTAGTAGAACAGTGGTGAGGTGTGCTGTTGGAAGGACAGAAGACTTCAAGGTAGAGGTAGGGACTGCATCAAGGATCGCCCTGAGCCCCTTCTTGGTTTGCTTTGGTTATGGATAGGTTGACAGATGAGGTCAGACAGGAGTCTCCCTGGACTATGATGTTTGCAGATGACATTGTGATCTGTAGTGAGAGTAGGCAGCAGTTGGAAGAGAACCTAGAAAGGTGGAGGTTTGCTCTAGAGAGAAGAGGAATGAAGGTCAGTCGTAGCAAGACAGAGTATATGTGCATAAATGAAAGGGAGACCAGTGGAAAAGTGAGGTTACAGGGAGCAGAGGTGGTGAAGGTGCAGGAGTTTAAGTACTTAGGATCAACAGTGCAGAGTAGTGGAGACTGTGGAAGAGAAGTGAAGAATAGGGTGCAGGCAGGGTGGAACAGCTGGAGAAAAGTGTCAGGAGTGATTTGTGATAGAAGAGTTTCAGCTAAGGTGAAGGGAAAGGTTTACAGGACTGTGGTTAGACCAGCTATGATGTATGGTTTAGAGACACTAGTGATAGGCAGAAGACAGGAGGCAGAGCTGGAGGTGGCAGAGTTAAAGATGCTGAGATTCTCTTTAGGAGTGACCAGGATGGACAGGATTAGGAATGAGGTCATCAGAGGGACAACACAGACAGGAAGGTTAGGAGAAAAAGCTAGAGAGGCTAGATTGAGATGGTTTGGACATGTGCAGAGGAGGGACAGTGGATACATTGGTAGGAGAATGTTAGAGATGGAGTTGGAGGTAGGAGACAGAGAGGAAGGCCAAAGAGGAGGTTTATAGATGCAGTGAGGGAGGACATGGAGGTAGTTGGGGTCAGAGTAGAGGATACAGAGAACAGGGAAAGATGGAAATCGATGATTCGCTGTGGCAACCCCTGAAGAGGGACAAGCTGAAAGAAGAAGAATTGTATATTACATTATTTAAAAGAAAAACATGACAAGGGAGTTCATCAAAAGATATTTTTTTGAATGGAAATATTCACATAAAGTAGTACAAGTACTATAATATAATCAAATGAGGTATTCCATATGTGTCGAAAATAGTACTATCTAATATGGAGGCATGGGATATTAATATGAGTGATGTCCAGGGTGACCAAACGTCCTCTTTTAATTGATACTCTTTGAGTATCATTGAAGTATCGTGAGGCCAAGCCGAGAGACCACTTTTTTGGAACTCAAAATATGGTCCCCCTACGCTTGTCACCGAGAGCAGCGGCTCGTCAGAGACACAGCAGCGGCTCACCCGATGTGATCGCCTGGGCAACAAGCATTGTCATCCCGGGCACCGGCAACCGTTTAAGCGTTTAATAGATTAACCACTGGGTAGTTACATTACTTTTATAAATGATAAATGTTGGTCTCTGATTAAATCTAACAACTGTGGTGGGCAGTCACATTAGTTTGAATGAAAACTGAAGCTATGTGCTGAACAGAAGGAGAGCGCTCGCTGCTTCAGGGCTGTGGATGTACACAATCACCTTATATCACACATCATGTGCATCAACACAACTGAGTAGCCTACACTAAATAAAAGAATGTCTCTTAACACCCCTCTTTTCATGTACTAATGTACTGTAATGTGCTTTATAAATTAACTATGATTTGACTTGACCTTATCTGACTGAGGGAAACACGGTCCCAAGATGTCTAAAATAAGGCTTGATAATACTTCATGCTCCCATTTTTCATAGAAGCTGAATCATAACTCAAGTATTTTTTCACAACACTTGAGGAATGTCGTGTATTTTGCTTTTTACTTAGCAGATTTAAACTTTGTTGTTCTTTTGCATCTTAACTTATAATAATAATCTTTATAATGATAATCTTTCTCTTCCTATCCCCAGATTGACAAACAAGTCATCCTTCTCATGGAGGACAAACAACTGTAACCTTGACAGTTGCTTATTGTTTACAGAAAATTGTATTGATGTGTTTGCATAATGAAGTTTTATTGTTTATTGTTATTAAAAGGTATTTTGAGACACCATTGTGTTTTAGTCTGCTGAACATTTCAAAAGTGAACTCATCAGTGATGAAATAGAACCTAAACTTCGTTGCTGGACTTGTACTGTACATTGTGGTACTTGCAATTTACATGAGTATTTATATATTATCACCATTCAGGTTTTATACAATAATTCAGAGAAATTATTGCACCACACACAGAGACTAGCTTTGTGCTTGCATTTTCATCACTCTTACAGAAAATAAAGATGTATAGCCATTTATTGACAGCATCTATTTGGAATGAACCTTTTGTATCTACAGGTGTACCAGGTTCCGATTTTATGGAGGAGGTCATGTTTGTACAGTAGCATGACATGCATAAAAATGCTTCAAAATAAGTGCTGCACATCGGTACCCTCGAGTTGAACAGTGCTTATTCATCTTGTTAGGACTGACATTTTAGTTCTAATGAGTTCAAAGAAAGTGTCCTTATGTACACACAGTTTAGACCCCTTATTTGGAAAGATGCTGTTGTTCTGTAGCATAGTACTGAGGCAGCCTCTTGTGAAGTCATGTCAAAACAGTCCTAACACAAAAACCAA
>NW_027614879.1:0-19693 GCF_965212315.1 Lampetra planeri | reverse complement strand
TATCCACTATATAAATCCACTGTTATCTATGTCAGCAGTAACTTACTGTCGAAGTAGCTGGTATCGTCTTCTGCCTCGAGTTGAGGAATGAATTCAGCTTTCTGCCTTAAGAGTCCATTCCAGTCCAAGCCGACAAAGAACGGGTGCTGTTTGACCTCAGGGGCTCCACCTATTGACAGTTTTTTATTGAACAGAAAATGTCATGACATGAAGAAAGCAATGACAAAAAGCTATGACCTGGAGCAGATCCCGTGAAAGGGGGATCTACTATCATATCGTATCGAGATCAGTAGTACCAGTTCCCAGTCGGTCTAGAGGACTTTGCTTCAGCAGGCGTGTAATTAGGTCCTGAGCATCAGTAGGTAAAGCATCATCTCCTTCAGGCCAAATGATTTCATCTGAAGAGCACAGAAACAGATGCCTGATAGGGGATTGTGCAACGTATATGTGGATTAATCAAAAGGACACAAAAACTGTTGGTGGAAACGTACTCGGAATAATTTAATCTTAAAAAACATTGACATGAATGATATATTTTTATTCAGAATCAGGTGTTTCACATGCCAATTATGCTACTTTGTAAAGAAACTCACCACTGACAACTTGACCAAAGAGTTCCTCTGGAGTGTCGCCGAAGAACGGAACACACCCGACCAGGAATTCATAGAGGATGATCCCCATCGCCCACCAGTCCCACTGGCTTCCCATAGCCTTGCCTGAGAATCACCTCTGGAGCGATGTACTCCGGAGTGCCACACACCTGAACGAGCAAACCAGGGCAACACACTCAGGGTGACGTCAGCCTACAGACAATGGATGTCATGTAAGACTCAAATCTGCAGTCTCACCTGTTTGTCAACAAACTCTCTTGTGTCCTTTTCTATGTGTCCCTCATAGAGGTTGGTGGTCATGTTCATCAGGCCAATTTTAGACAAGCCAAAGTCTGTTAGCTTGATGTGACCCATTGACGTAATCAGCAAACTGGTGGGAGGAAGGGGGGGGGGGGTGTTTTCTATTTAAATGCTTCCAGATCACGAATGTGAATTGTTACATTGAAAAATATAATAAACACTGATTAATAGAACAGCTCTGAGGAAAGAATCTAATGTCTGTATACTTGTAATTATTGATGTCAAAGTAGTGAGAGGTTTCAGAAATGAGGAAGACAAAAACAAATTGAGGAAGACGACGTCAGTCAGTGCCTTTTCTCTCTCTGCTGCTGATGGGGAGATAAGTGTCTGCTTTCTAAGATTAAGTGACACACTGACAACATTTGCTTCAAAATAACTTGCGATCACACTGTCTGTATGTCTACAGTAAACAACATCAGCTGGAGTAAAGTGGAGATCAGCTCCTTCTCACTTGTCGGGCTTTAAGTCCCGATGCACGATGCCATAATTGTGGAGGTACTCCAGGGCAAGGACGGTTTCTGCGAAGTACAGCCTAGTCATTTCCACGGGCAGCGGACCCATGTTCTTGAGCAAGTTGGCACAATCTCCCCCTTAAAAAACACAAAAACAGGGCAAGTCAGGAACCGCACTGATAAATGATCTTCTCTGAGAAATGACTTGATCATGTCCAGGTGAGGGAATAAATGATCAAGGTGCCAATTATGGTTTTATACTACAGTCATATATGCATCAGTCAAGAGTTGCGTTCGATTGTCTTTACCTTCAACATACTCCATGACCATGCAGAGGTGACGCCGTGTCTCAAAAGAGCAGAACATGGACACGACAAACGGGTTCTCAGCAAAAGTTAAGATGTCTCTCTCCACAAACGCCTGTTGAATCTGGTTCCTCAGGACCAGATTCTGACGATTGATCTTTTTCATGGCAAACCGCTGGCGAGTCTCCTTGTGGCGGACGAGATACACGGCCCTGTCAGGGACCACAAGATCAGTGTTACTTTTACTGTAGACGGAAAAAAGGAGTGAAGAAAAGGGAGTCCACATGACGACAAACTTGTCCATAGGCTACTTGATATGTATCGCTGGGCCACTATGGGGGTGAAAACTACTAATGCGCTGCCATCTAATCCAACTGGTAACGAGGAAAAGAACGGCTACTGCCGTGATGATCTCATTCTCTTACCCATAAGCCCCATTACTGATGAGTTTGATGGTGTCAAAGTCACTTTCAAAAGGTTTCCGTCGGGTTGGGGTCAGTGTTTTACTCTACGGACGGGAAGAAGACACATGACCAGTGAAACAAACTGGAGGCACAATTGTCAGAAGGAATTTGCCCAAAGCCCAGTTCATGAAAAGAAGAGATGGAGAAAGAAAGAAAAAAAAAAAAAAAAGACAAATCACCTCCATGTCTGGCTCCACTGACACAGAGGGACTGCAGTCGTATTGTTCAAGCTGCACCATGTCTAGAAAAAGCAGAGAAACATGACAGGCAGTGATATCAGTAAGTCATCAACTCCCACTGTTTTTTTTTTCCTTTTCTCCTTTCCTCCATCTGCTCTACCCCTTTAGAACAGCTGATGCACATATGACGCAGTCTGACCGTCACAGGCAGACCTGGTCAAACCCACGTCATCGGCACGCTATGGATATGTTACGAAAGTACGACAACTAAAGCTTACTTTATGACTACAAACACACAGTGAGATTTCCTTTTTGCAGTTAGTTCTGTGTGCGACGCATTGTGGGGAGTATCCAAACCAAAATGAGGTGACTGAATACGACGAAATAAGCAAAAAATAAATTCCATCTTGTGGGCGAAAGATGGAAAGTTGGTTCCACTGGTTGATTCCACACATCTTCCATGTTGGAACGACTGATCCAAGTGGGAAAAATATAGGACTAGATATTTTTTCAATCTCCCCATTCACAGGTTGCTTTGTGCTTTGAGAGGTTAAAGGCTTTTATATTCGGAGGATAACGTCTCCACCTTCTAACAGGTCCCGTGTCAGGCCCAGCTGGTTGATGATGTATCGAGGGATGTCCGTCTTGATTCCCTGGCCGACTTTGGCATGACCCTCTGCGGCTTCGAGGAGGTGATAGAACTCCTCTGGATCAAACTCCTGTGGAGAACCACGTCATGTCACTGATATGGACTGAGTGACACCAAAGAGCTCAAACCAAAGTTAAACTGTAACTCTGAAAATGTTTTCACAAAAAACATTGGTGAACAATGTGTTCAACAAGGGAAACAAGGAATTCAAAGTACAACTAGATCGTCACACAGCGAGCAGGTCATCATATTTTCCTACAAAGAATGCCAAACGAATTCAACACCACCTTATGTGAATTGTCCTGGTAGGTATAGTGTACTCCTGCTGAAAGGCAAACACACAAAGCAGTAATCTTATGATTACTTAGCTCTTAGTCATTTTTGGTTTTATTTTTGTTGACTGAGCACTCAGCACCAATACAAATCAATGGAGCTTTGTGCTTGCTGCTTGCTATTCTGCCAAGTCATCAGTAATTCATCATTCTGTTTTTAAAAGGGGAGCTTTAACTCATCAGCGATGAAACCCAGTCAGACTTTGTGCCCCGTATTCTTTTTCCAGAGATAAATAGCAGTCAGAATCTCACTTCAGTCCAACTGCAACATGAAATGCCTTCTCTATGTCAAACAGTAATTTTAAGACACAAAGATCTTCTCCTCACCAGGCACTCGAGGAGGCGAGCTGGTCGAGAGATTATGATGAGAATCTTCCTCACGAGCTGGATGATGATAGCAACCTCCTCACTCTCAGAGCGCTCATAGGCCTGGAAAACAAAAGGGGAACAGGGGCAAGAAAGCTCATCATTTACAGGCAAAGGGGGAAAAGAGATGACTTCCACTCTGACATAGTAGATAAAGAAATGTGCTCAATGTGTAAAAGGACAAACTATGTATATTCATTAACTAGTTTGTTTTGAACTAATAGAAATAAATCCATCACAAAGTGCTTTAAGCAAACGTCTATGGTTTTAACTGAAATATGAAGTGTTGAATAGAACTACGTCAGATGACACATCACTTCAAACTAAGAGCAATTACGAGAACAATAGCTGGCTGGGTGGGGTGAGTCATCCGTGGCACGTCTTCCTCTAGATGTCTGGAGCGACAACATCGACTACCTCAGTAGATGGATGTGATTCCATTTCATACATGTAAGAGCTGTTTTTAAAAGAGCACAGTCTAAATCTAAACAGCACCCAATGCAATGGCACGTTCCTTCAATAGATGTTCATGATGTCCAGGGAAAACAAGATGGCGAAATGAAGAGAATTTTCTATTGGAGACCAACTACACTTCTATTTCCTATTTCTATTTCAACCTGCTCCTTAGAAGATTTTTTTTGTTTTGAAGGCAGTTCATGTCAACAGGTTGAACATTTACTGCAAACCATCTGGTGGTGCTGTCTGAAATCTTCAAATGCCATTTTTAGCACAGTTCTTTGGGCTGGAAAGTGCAGTGAACACGTTTGTCTGTTGTGTCCCTCTGCGTGTGAGTATGTCCCTGAGCATTTGCTCCATAGTTTGGGAACAAACTTATCAATTCAGCTGGCAACGCAGCGAGTCTGGCAGGCCTTCTGTCTGACAACATGCAGAGCAACAGGGAGAGGTTGCTATGGAAACGATCACTTTATCACTTTAAGAGTCTGTGAGAAACATACAACTCATCGACGTTTTGCGCTGGCACAATTATTGCGTGTGCCTCTGGTTATCAGACATTTATTGAGCCATGATCCTGGCTGCATCCTGCTCAATCAATGCTTTTTCATGATGTCATTACAGACAAGCAGACAGTTAAAGAGGCCAGGAGTTCAAGATAAATCCACAAATCATTTGTTTATCTGCCTCACAGCCGAACCCATGTGTCACACAACACCTGTCTGTGTCCCCACCTCGTGAAGCAGTTTCTCCAGTTTCTCCTGCAGTTCAGCAAAGTAGCGGGATGTGACCAGGCCTCTTTGCGACTTCTCCAGGCAGTCTCTGACCAGCTCCACCAACTGGTGCTGGATGAAGCCCAGCACCCCGTCAGCCAGCGGGAGGGAGCTGTCTGGAGAACAGTGGGTGACAATTTCCAACAAGCGCTCCTCCATCTGCGCTGTGGCCTGCAGGGAAAACAGGAACAACCATGCAAGTAAACACACAAATGCACAAGCACACACACACAAACTTAAAACATATATATATAAGTAAATAAGTGCCTATAATTATTATGTATTTACTTTTATTTTTATTTCCACACAGTAGCATTTCTAGGGGTGGGTTCATGGGGGCTGTTGATCATCAGCACACATTTGAGGCTTTCAAAACTCAAGAGGGCTCTGCTTTTGAACAATGGACCCCTCCGTACAGAGTTTAAACCCACTTCAGATTTGCTACAGTGCACAGCTGGAATGAAAACTGGATGAAGTGAAACAACACGTCAAGGTAACACAGTGAGAAACAAAGCACTGAACTCTGTACGTTACAGTGTTTAGTGCACTAATGTCACTTTTCTTTCTTACCTTTGGAAAGCGCTCTCTGTAAACATGGTTCATCATAACTACTTCATTATCAAAGGAGACACTGGATCGCCCGGGGACTGCATCAGAAACAGAAGAGTACATATTAGTGTATTTAAATTCGATTAAAAAAAACACTGACATGAATAAAAATCCAATAGGGTGGAAGGGGCTATGTGACCGGGGCCTTCAGTTTTCTATCCAAGAGTTTCCTAATCCAGCTGAATCTAATACTGACTACTACTCAAACTCACAGTTTGTTTGACCAAAGCAGGTTTCTGAGTTCTAAAATGCATCTGGCATGTGAGAAAATAACAGTTGGATTACTTATGTAGACTTGGATGTCTGTTTTAGATGTCTCTACATCTTCAATAGAAGCTTCTCCTGCCCAAGAGTGAATCATCCACATAACTCCGTTACGCATCCACTGTGTCACCATGCTGGCATTAAGACAGATGATATATTTCACAGTAAAATCTACCCTGATGAAGCTTCAAGCAGAACAGACGGAAAGGAAATCTATCACATGCTAACAGGCTCCCTGCATCTGTCTTTGTTATGCGAGGCTGCTATGTTAGACTGGATGGCGGCTGCCCAGCACACACTGCTGTAGCTCATCATGCCCCCACCCTTACCAACCGCCCCCCCACCCTCGACTACGGTTCAGCAGATAGATCCCCGAGGCGATTTGTTAGCTCGTACACCCACGCGCGCGGCACATTATCGTGCCAGAACACAGAGCACTCAGGCATCACACAAACAGCGCAGGGCCGTGCCAACAGACAAAAGTTGTCAAAAATCACACGCCGCTGCCGTCAGTCTCCACTTGCCAGCCGGCATGTGAAATCCACCACATGCTATGCTTGCATGTAGCTGTCCTACCACTGCACAGACATCTTGACAGTCTGACAGTACGTACATAATGCCACCAAGGACATAACGCACATGGAGCCATGGCCCAAAGTTAATCCGAGCTGAGCTGGTTTTCCAGTAATTCCACCATCATGAGGGATTATTGCATCTAATCTGTTGTTTAATACCAATTCAATCATTTGAACGACAAGGTAAGAAACTATATAAACTATATATATGACGTTGGATTTGCAGGGAAATATCACGTTTGCAGATTTATGGGGGGAGATAAGCATACTTGTGTCTTGTGTACTTGTGAAGTTCTCTTATGAAATAAATTATCTATCAAACTTAATACAGGATCTAATAACTTCAATTTAGTAAAAACACAGTCAAACCAATATAGCTGGTGGACCAGGTGAGGTTAATTTATGTATATGATCTTAAAATAAATTGCAGCTCATGGCCCTCTGCATTATTACAGACAACAAGTACCAAACAGGCATTGTAAACATTTTTGACTGAAATCAATATGCAAGGAGAAATGAAACATCTGCTGACAACACCCACTGTAATAATGGGTGCGTTCATGAATACCTGAGGCTGCGAGACCGAGGTCGTATGACCATAGAGGGCCGCCCATCCTCGTCTGTTATGCTGTCTGTGCTGCGGAAGTGTTTGAAAAGGAAGTGCAGCTCATCTTGAGTTGGCTGGTAGGGAAGCTGGTGAAGGCGTTCTTGAGAGGACGAGGAAGACTACAGAGAAATGAAGGTGCCGTCAAGACATAAAAGAAAATCAACATGAAAATGCATTCACATACTCAACTTATGGTAATTTAGCTCAGACAGGTAACGGACAGAAACTGATTTTAGATTCTTCGCCAACCTTGTATGTTCCATTTGATTGTGAATATCTGTTAGCATAAAGATAGTGCATGTATATGAGTCAGCCTCCTTTGCAAAGACATTTGTTTCTGACTAAACTCATGTGGATTTGACAATCTGAGAGAGTTAACAGGTTTGCACGGACATCCTCACTGAGACTTTCCTCAAACACACATGAAAACAAACTTGAAATACTGGTCAACAAGTCAACAAAAACAACTAATATCAAGCTCGTTATGCAAGTGTAATTCCTCAGGCAATGATGGGAAAAAAAAAAACCTGTCAGAAGCATAATTATTTGCCGAAACAGGTTCCTGGGTAAACTGTTTACGCACTGAACTAGATTCTTTGTGCAGGCAACATGTGATAAACAGAAGAGAGGGAAAAGCATCTGTGCAGCGTCTGTCAAAAGCCTCAGTATAAGAAGCGGTAGGGACGCCCACAGACGAGCCTTATTGTCCCCACTGACCTTTGGACCTGCACGCCGCGCTGCCAATACAACCTCCTTGTAACAGCAGCACATGGCGTGGTGAAGTTTATTTTACGTTTACATCCTCAACATTTTCATCACTGTGGCCAAAATATGCATGAAAACCTACTATGAATAATTGAGAAAAGAGTTTTATATATTTAATAACAATATAATGTGCTTCTGAAGAATTGATGCCGACATGAAGAGGACTATAAAGCAATAACAGCCCACCCCCACCATGCATACACACTGACTGTATATGTGAACACATGGGGAATGACTCATTTGAGTTGACGACGAGGAAAACAATTAGCGGTTTGTCATCTCGGTCCCTTTCTGCATAAGCCAATGTGCTGCTTGGGCTGAGTGCTAGAATCGCCTGGCCAGGGGCCACCATGTGTGAGCTGGGAGGTTGGTGTCATGTTTTGGGGTAACTTACGGAGACAGTGGAGCTCGGCGGATTGGTTCCATAACCAGACGAGGGGAGGGACGCCAGGGACCATCTCCGGCCCTCCGCTCTGACGGAAACAGACATGAGTGTTACTAAAGCCTCAGCAGATTATCATTAGTTAGCATTTCATACGTGAAGCTCCTTACATAATAGACGGCAGTGCTTTGTGACTACCAGGGTGTGTAATTTTTTTCTTTATGTAACTGGGTTGTTTGTGTCTTCACTAGATTTGAGGCATTCATATGCGACAAGAGACGCCTTTGCAGAGTACAAATTGTCTTGTGCATTGTTTGTGAAAAACAACAAAAAAATAACACCAAAAAAAATCGGTGCATGTATTGGAAAAGAGGCTACCTGTCAGCACGAGCCAAGTGACTGAGATCGAGGCAGCAGAGGGAGAGAGAGAGAGGAAGAAAGAGTTTCAGTGAGTTTGGGGAATCACGCACACGATGTGACCTCTGGCATTCAGCTGAGGGATTTGTACGGACAATGTTGCCACTTCGCATTTGTTCCAATACAGAGAGTGGAGCAGCAAATGAAATTAATTTGAAGGTATTTTTTGTGTAACAGAAGCAAATCATAACAAGCCAGAGAATCTATGGTGTGTTTTAAGGAAAATGAATGTGAAGCATTTTGACATTTTGAATGCTGAATGCAGAGGACACAATGAATTTACTGAACAAATTTTCCTTTTTAATTAAAGCTCTTTATGGCCAGAATGACCTCAATTCAAATCAGAAGGCTCAAAGAAATATTAAATAGATAAGAACAGTCAGTATCTGTAAAAAGTCAGTATCCAACAATGGGATTCATTCCTGCCAGTGACCGAAAGGTATCAGTTCTTTAATGGATATCTTTAAGAACACGAATGTTAAACCAGAAAAATTCCAGCACTTGTTGTATTTTTCAATCCATCCTGCTCACTGGGTTAAATGCTGGAACCAGTATTCCTGCATGAACAAATCGTGGTTAAAGCACAGTCACACTGGTTGTTTAAACACAATGTTAAGTAGAGTTGGTTTGAGGGAATCAGAATGTAAGAATTACACAGTGAGTAGGCTCATACAAAAAGTTTGTACAATGGCAGCAATCTGACATGGCTGTCCAGGAGCTGTGACAGGTTTGTTTAGTCTGGTGCTTTGGCCCTGTATGAAACAACTACTGATCCAGGCTGATCCAAAACTTTTAAGGTTATGTGGGCTTATTATTATTATTAATTACTAATACTTTGTAGATCATATTTCAACACAGCACTAATCTGTGATGAGCTTCTACCACCTTTCTTGATGCTATCATGTTTCAGGAGGAAGCACATGAACTGCTCATGAGATTCTAACGTTGTTCTTCAGTGTCTTTAAGGTGCCATCTCACTCGTAGCCTCCCTTGAAGGCTACACACGCCTGTAGCCAAAGGCGCCTGTTGTCATGGGAACCGACCTGAACGATGTGCGAGTGGGCTTTAGTGTACCGTCTATCTACACACATCCTGCTAAAGAAGGTCTGCCTAAGAGGACCGGGCAGAGAGGGGAGGTGTTAACGTTTCGACTGAGCACGCTGCATGAGTAAACCCTCAGAGAACAAGTAAACCCATGTTTTTCTCACGGGTGTAATGATACCAAAGACTCACTGTACAATTCCATCCCAATAAAAAGCCTATACTATTGAAAAGTTAAGTGACAAATTAGATCTAAGAATTATAATATTCAACCGAGTTTTGTACTTTGCGCTTTCATTCTTCGTTCCAGTCAGCAGTAATAACAATGTGTGCACAAAATCGACATGAACTGTCTTTGGCAATGGGTGAACACGTCAAATGAATGATAGGACTATAACCATTGCAGAACAATGGAGCAGACAGTCGCAGTTCTAGTACAAAATCATATTAGAAAGTAAACGAATACCACTGCAGCTGTACCACAAAGTCGCAGTGGATGAGATCTCTTACACTATACGAGCTGCAACTTATATATATATGTATATTAAATTAGATGGAGTCCCAAAAACAAGTCAGTGAGTTAGACTGAACAGGAATATCCGGTGTTTTTCTTCTTGACTATCACCTGACAAAAACATTTGTGATGTCACTGCATCTTGCATATTAATTAGCAAACAAGTGAATAAAATCTAAATTACAACCTGCAATAATATTTATCAAATTTGACTGTTTAAAGTGTAATTGATTGACGCAGTTCAGTGAGGGAAATGTTCTGTCACAGCTCCACAACAGTATCAAGACCTTTTTCACAACATTGTCCACTTATTGTACATATGCAACACATTGTTAAATCCCCTGTATTCCTTCTAGTAACCCAGGAGCCGAGGGTCCAAACGGACAAGTCTTACATGAACAACAACCAAATTACTAAAATGTATACATGTAAAATTGGCAGGAAAGGAAAGTAATCACCATGCAAACAGCAGACAATAACATGGAGATTTTTTTTAAAACTACATTTTCATTTACAGTGCTAAATTAATAGCAAACCAGAAACACATGTATTTGTCAAAAATAAATACATGAGATACTGTTGACTTATTAACACACCACAGTAAGACTTGAAGTCATGATGCAGCTCCATCATTCAATTATTTCAATCCCTTGACATACTTTACACAAAACAGGAACTACATATCCCTCCTGGGTGAAATAATTTGAGGGAGCGGTGTTTACCTTCGTGCAAATGGAAAATTGATGCAGGCACTGGTAGAAACATTACGGGGGCTGTCCAGAGGGCTGCTCGCAGCTGAAAGAGGAAAGACAAAGTTACCATGGGTGGTATTCACACCTATACTACTAAAAGTGGCAAATAGTATTCAATACATAGAAACAGAACCACAACTGCAATTTCAAGTGAAAATGTTCCAATAGGATGACCTCATGTCTATGTGAGGAACCTAGATCACTGCAAACCCTGTGGTATTACCTCACACCTCAAAACAGCCTAATATCAGCTTGGTATTACTTTTCCAAACATTCAGCACCTATCTATGAATAGCTATGATTAGAGGGACTCGTCTCGCTAGAGGCTGGAGGCAGAATGTGTCTTCATTTACACAAAAGTGTCTGAGCACCAATTTGGACACAAAAGAACAATCCAATTAGCCCCTGATTGCACTCTGTCATTAGATAATCCTCACAGTTCAAAAAGGAACTCAGCCACATTCTGCTGGCATGAGGAGCTCTTGACTGAAACACTTTCCATAATGTGCAGCTGCTTCAAGCCACTGCAGGACTGTTTGGTGGACACCCCACTGCTGGTGCAAAAGGCCATTTGTAATTTCATGAACCTTGAATTGTCATTACACCATTCAGTGGAATGTCTCCTGGTCCATCTGCTCAACAGTCACTGAAACAGGATGCAGCTTCTATGATGCAACTTCTGATGGAGCGTCAATTCCTGCAGTGAAATGATATTTAAACGTAGACTTCACACTGGTCTTAAGTAATAAAACTGATTTATGTAAATCCAAACTTGAGTACATGGAGCTGCGATAGAAAAACTGAGAAGTCTTACATTCTTCAGGTACTGACAGCGTGTCTAAAGGCAAAAAAACGGTTCAAGACAGTGACTTTCGGAGCCAACATGAAACAGCAAAACATGGAATGCTGGAAAAAAAACATTGAATTGGACTTCACTCAAGGAAGACCATCTCCAAGGTTCTTGTTGGAGAGTGTGAGAGTCCTATTTGACCTCAAAATTCTGAACCCTGTAATCGAGAATGTGGGACGAGAACGTGTCCTCCAGCTAACAAACAGAAACCCTGAGCATGTACATTAGAAGAACACAGATGATACACGCTGCGGCCATAAAAAAAGGTTACCACCTGGATTACTATTATTATTATAAGCGAGCAGGTGAGAGGCTTCATCTGGATAATTACTGTGGTGATAAATATGTTTGGACTGGCAGCAAGTTATTTAACCCAAACTGAGGCCTCTCATTTCTTTAACAACCATGTGGGAAGAAAATATCCAGTAGAAGTGGGAAATATGTTAAATATGGCATTTTAGAATGCCAGGATTCACTGGGCTCGGATTGTGAAAAGAGTGGTTCAAATATTGGCCACCAGAGTCTAGACCTAAACCCCTGTGACAATCTTTGAGAATAAAACTAGAATCCGATAAAACTGTAAGCCAGCTGGGTATGTTGTAACTTCTTACGGTGTAGCTGTGTGTGGAATACCGCGCAATGTGTTCCAAAGAGCTAGTGTAAGAACGTCTGTCCATCCAAAAGGTCCAAAACACTGGACACTTGGACAGAAATAAATGTGACATTACATCAGTGATGAGAATTGAGGGTGTGTGGTTTTTTTGGGGGGGGGCCACCTACATCAAGCTCCCAACGTCGCCAGTGTTTAGTCAGGGCGGAGACACAAAAAACACTTTGACACCTGCACATGAGGATGATATACGAGATGCAAGGTGACAGAGTCACCACTGTTTGTCTGACAACGGGCGGGTCCTTGCAATTTGAGAGGAGATGAAGCCTGAGCTGTGGTGCATTATCTAGTGTCTACATCTGTGTGGATGTTCTCAAGAGTGGGGACACAAACATGTACAGTACTGATGAGCTCAAATTACAGGAGCTGGTATTAGACTGGTTTAACAGGGAAACACCTGCGGACGCCAACACCTCTCATCAAGCTCGTTCAATGCAACAGGAGGATTGCAGCGACGTGTGTTAGTCAGGACTGGAGATACATAGCTGGGGCGTACAAGTAAATGTGTTTTTGTTTGTGACTAAAAAGGTAGTTTAGTACAATGCAACACAGTAAGGTGGCTACCTCAGTGTGTGTGTGTGTGTTTGTGTGTTCTATAGTTTGAGCACGGCACAACTTGACTCTACTCGACATGCTTGCGTTTCCATTGGGGATAATTCCTGGTACCTGGTGCTCTTTTTGGTACTTTCTCCGGCAAGGTTCGAAGCAATCTGAAAAAATCTAAAATCTCACAGCACACACTGGTAGCCATTGAGTGGTTTAGAGAAAGGGACGTGTTCTACCTTCAACAGGAGAATCAACCGGAATGTTTACCAGCAATACCAACACACTGTCCGTTTTTGGACTTCTTCTCCTCACCTCATGCTAACTTAACATGGCTGATGTGGGCAAGGAAAAAAAAAAAAAAAAAATCACACCATGGTCCATCAACAAAGGACAGAGCGACCCGTAACTAAAAAGTAGATCAAGAGTTTCAAGTGACTTTTGTCGCGCCACCTGTAGATTCTCCTTTTTTTCTTGCTTCTGGCCGTGATATAAAGCCACAAACCGAACAGCAAGCATCTCTTCCATTGTTTATGTGTTTGTGTCACATATAAATGCCATCACTGCAGTTTCACGCAGTCGTGGTCGTGACGTCACCTCACATCGAGGATGTACTGAATTGTAATGGAAAGGGACGTGTCGAGTCAAGTCCAGCTGAGGAGAGCGAGAACTGTGGGGCGGAAAAGCGGCATGAGTCAACTTAAACAGTTGTGCTACAGCAGAGCCAGGAGAGAAACCTTAACACACATCATGAGCTTACCGGTGTGGACTGAGAGAGGGGACAGTGGACGGGACAGTGTGGGTGACGGCGTCCCAACGCCAAGGCTCTTCCTGTTGCTGCTGCGGCAGCTGCGGCACAAACACGACAGAAATGTAAAGTGGTACATGTCAACACACAAATCAACGTTTACCAACGTTTTCAGGTGATTAAGTCATAAAATAATCAAAGTCTCCCACTGGTAAAGCTCATAAGTGTCATGTTGCTCTTTCTCCAGAGAGAAGCTTTTTGTTTGTCATATCTGTCAAAACAAAAAAAGTTACCACTCCTGAGCTGAAAGGAACATATCACATTTATGACGCAAATGACAATCTCATATTCTACTGGCTTATGTACTTCACAATACCCATTTTTGCTTTGCTTTTCTCAGTTGACGGAGACATATTACCAGCGCGTCAAACATCTGTCTCACTAACATATTACTTTCTTTTCAAGGGAAGAACAGGAGATGAATTACTGCCTTCTACCGAAAGTGAAACATTAGAATTCCAGGTGTAGACTGAAGTACTTGAAGCTGTCCACATGGTAACGTGACAGGACAGGACCTTGGTTTACTCACTCAGCAATGGTTATCCCCCGATAATTGCGAATTCGTCTTATTAATACCTGGATGTATACATTTGGGTTTAAAGCTGCAGCTTTATGGAATCGTGGAAGATAAGGAAGGTTGCTTTATCTGACAGTCACTCTGAGCAGATTATGACTGAGTGATTACCTTGGGTTGGACACATTTGGGTAGGATTTAGTGAAAAACATGTGAGCAATGAGGCATGAGTGTAGTGAATTTTTGTAGGGAAGTGAATGATAGATCCCCCAACACAGAGCAGCTTTGATTCAACTATTTTGTATATTTTATATTGCATATTTTGTATATTTCTGAATATTCTACAATGTGCATAATAATAATACATTTTATTTGTAATGCACTTTACATGTGGTACAAAGTAAAAATCAATGCAGTTAAAAAATATTAAAATGCTTAAAGGAGAAAATAAAAATACATTGAGCAAAATGCTTTTTAAAACAGATTTTAAAAGATTTAAAAGTGTCTATAGATTGTGGGGCCCTCAGATTGCGTGAATGTTCTCCATTCCTGTCTTTCCTTGTATTATTCAAAATCAGAAAAAAAACATAAGCTCTGGTTTAACTGTCTATCAAACGGTCTGAAAAATACTGGACACTAGATAAACTGTGCACCTTCAGCTCGTACTGTTTAGAAGTGACATTCAGAGTCTCCACTGATGGATCCACCGCATAATCAAAGTCATTATGTGCACATCATGAGCACTGGAGTCCAATGCATTTCAGTGAGTGTGCAACTGTATTACATTTGTGAGAAAAGCCCCCTTCAACATTTCAATCTGGGCAGTAACTAAAACTAAAAGAAGTAATCTAGCCCAGATGAGGCTTAACAGAACTGAGATTCCTTTGTCTCAGCCTGTGGAGATTTAACTCAACCAGTGAGGATATATCCACCATCAGAGCAGCTGGGCCTACTAAAATGTTTACGCAACAACAGCAACTCTAATCTGCTGGCAAATGCACAACATGGCTATGTCAGAGGATGGAAAGATGATGACAGGAGGAAACCTCCTGTCAACAGACTCCAAGCTGGGGAGAAGTGAAGTGACTGCAACAGCAGCTGGACCCAGCATTCGCCAGATGTCCACGACTGACTGACTCTGTGTGTGTGTGTGTGTGTGTGTGTGTGTAAATAATCCCCCTGCCCTAAAAACAAGAGGCAAACTTTGACTACAAACACTGCCCTGAGGAGACGTTGTCGTCGCAAGATACACTGGTGTTAGAACAAGTAACAAGAAAACAGATTATCTTCAATTTAACAGCCTTCTGTAGAAAAGGCAACAAGCTTGTTCCTCATATTCAACAAGCCAAACCCACAGACGGCAATGCACCAGAAAGATACAGACTCCCCGGCGAATGCATAGAAATTCTAACTTCTTTAACCTCAAAAGCTTTGGGCAGTAAAAGAAGGAATGTAAAAGTGTCCAGAATAGACTCTCTCTTAGTTAGTTGGGCCTTTGTACTGCAGTCTAGCGGTGCAAAGTGGAATTAGAAGCCAGCGGGCGGCAACGTGAGCCAACAAATTCTATCTTTAAGCAAACATTGAAAATATTTGCAGCAATGGAAGAACGCAGGAATTTCATCTTGGTTTATTTCATTTGCCCCCCCCCAACAGTGTCTTATATTGGTATTAATCAAAGAAGCTGGCAACACATTCAGCATCATGATCACTGGGGCAGCTCACAGGTTTTTTTCTTCAGTGATCTTGCAGTAAATAGGACAAACAAGGAAGAATAATATCTGCCTGGATGCAATGATGGTATGTGCAGTGTGTTTTTTTTATTGCCCATTACAAATTGATGAGGCATGTTTGTTCTTTTTAAGTGCATATGAACATTAGGCCAACATTTTGGGCTTACATATGTGCACTGAGGAGTGAGTGCACAGCCAATGCAGTGTAAAATATATATATGTTGTTATATCTGCTGTTAGCCACTAGTTCTACTTCCATTGTATGTCAGTAGTGCAATAATACCGTGTGGTACTCTGCTACTTAGCACGTTATGTTGCATCCAAATGCAACATACACAACGTCTGCTGTCAGGAATTGTGTCCAGCTAACATTTAAAATATTAGTAGTAGAATTTTTGAGGGTTTTTTTGAAGCGCAGACGTATTATTTACCTTTTGTTAGCCGCTTTCAAGACAAAAGCTGCGCACCATGTTCTCAGAAAACGGGATTAAGGTTGCAGAAATCGGCTTTCAGAGAGGAGCTAATGGCTCGTACTGAGAAATGTCGTTCCATAAAAATCACCAAAGAACGTGTTCGACTGCTGTTGCCGCTCACAATGATTGCAGACCAATTTCCAACATGTAAAACCGCCCGAAACAAGAGAACTAGCTTGAGTTTTAAGTTCACCTCGATGGTTCAACTCTTTGAAACTGACCTTTTCGAGCGCTTCAGCAACGCTCCGGGAACAAAATGAGACACGTTCTGGCTCGGTACCGCCGACCACTGACTTGGATCCGACATGCTGGACGATATCGTTGCCTAAACCTCAAAAGTTGGAGGGGATTTTCAGTGAAGTGTCTCCTGCGGCTCTCCCCACCATCGTCGTTACCTCGGCGGTTCCTTTTGTATTCACGCCGAGTCTTCCGTCTGCCTCGTGCAGTCCGACCCGAAAAGCTCGGGACTTTTCGTTACATCTTCGGGTTCGTGGTCCGAACGCCGTTTCGTCCCCGAATCATCGACCCCATGACGGGTACTTTGGTGTGGAACAGCCAGCGGCGGTTCGGCTTCCCCAAACAAACGCTGCTGGTTGCGTGTGCGTCCGTGTGAGGAGTCTGATGCTGCGTTCAAGTGCTGCTCGGTAACTCCGCATCCCCACTACTGCGGAGTCTCCTTAAGTTTATTTTACGTTCATAATAACGTTACTCTTTTGGTAAACAATCGTCATTGTCATTGAATAGTCATCCTTAATCCAAGATTTTCATTGTCAGAAAAAAGTACAATCGTGTGGAGCCCAGCAGCGCTCCAATAGCGAGGGTTACTGGAGAGTAAGTATGGTTGTCCAATTTCACCACCTGGGAGGTGTTCCATCAGAGAGGCCACGATCCAGTCACACCGTCTCAAGGCTCAGGTCCTTTAATCTTCTGCATGGTCTGGAGTAATCCATGATGAGCAGGAAGATGCGGCTATACTTTGTCTTTGTTAGGGGAGGTATGCAGATTGCAGAGGGTTGAGGAAGGTTTCAGATTTTCACGTTTAAAGTTGATGCACATCCACCATGATCCAACACATTATTTTAACCCACTGCACACACTTTTGGACATATTCTGCTGTAAACACACAAAGCTTAAGTCGTGTTTCAGACACTGATATATAGGCGGTTTACTTGCAGACAAGGTATCCGATGCAACAGAATAGACACATCTTTGGATCACTAAACAAATGCTGTAAAGTGAATGTGTGCGTGTACAACATGACTGGTAAAAGTGTGTTGTGTTTTGGAATTCATGCTCATCACATCCGAGAGACACTGTGCATTCCTTCACAAATTTTCAACAGAAGAAATTAAATACGTCGCAGTGCAGTATATGATGATACAGCTAAGCACTGTTACACATTCAGTATCATTCTGGATGCAGCCACCACTGTTTGCAGTGCTGCCATCCTCCAGAGCACCCATCACCGTTGCCAGGCAACCCACACTGAGTTAAACACAACTGATAAATGACAGGGCATAGCGAGTAACACAGGAGCATCATGAAATAATACCAAAAAATATATATATTCAGATGTATGTACTGATATTTCATTAACTATTTAATGTTAATTTATTATTATTAATTCAATTCAATTTTATTTGTACTGACAAATGCATGTCCTCCCAGGAGGCAGATCCAGGATCCTTCTCACTCAAGACAAGGCATTGATTGTACCGGTGATTACTCATTAAAGGCACAGAAAGGTGAAACCGATTCTTCAAAACCAACCAGCCAACCAACAAACATAAAACTAGAGCACTCAGAGAGCACAGACCTCTACCAAATGTTTGGTTTTCACAGCCAAAGACAATGACTGTACACTCCTGATTGTTTGTGTTCCCTGACCATGAAACCACAACAACACAACCACAACATTAGTGACAGTAGCATCGTGTATCGGTGTTTAACATGAGTAGGCTCCAAAACATCCTGGACTCACACTTGCAGCAGGTGAGAAGCTAACACGCTAGCCACCACTAGCATTGATCGCTGGTGGGGAGAACTATCCGCGCAAAGACACTATGGCACTGACTACTGACCACTGAGAGGACGGAACACAGCTGATCACCATAGATGGAACAATGCAAAAAATCCTGCATCCAAACACACATGCCTAACGCCTCCAAAGAAGGTTGAAAGGAAAAGTCTGGTAACATTCTCATGAGATTCACATCAGTATTTTTTTGTACAGTTGCGACAACTGACAAACATGACCTCCTTGGCAAAGTTATGATTATGTCCCAAAGCAGCATGACTAGAATTGCATCTCACTAATATATAAGCAAACTAGATAAAAATATGACATGTTTGCTGGGGACTATTTTTAGCTGCAGAGTAAAACAAAAAAAATGTCCCCATGATCATCATAACAACTGGTCACTAAGGCTCAGTAGTGTGTTTGTCCAACAAATGAAGACACTAAGCGGTTCTAACAACAGCATGTGACCCGGTTATCTTACCTCCAGGGGTGAAGGGTTTGTAAGGGGCTGCAGGGGCTGCAGGGACTGCATGGGCTGAGGAGGGTGGGGCTCTGACACGTTGGTGATAAACTGCAAGGCAAGACATGGTCGCATGGATTAGACTCAGCACCGTGAAACGCCGGTGACTATCGTCATTTAACAGGCAAACTTTGGTAACGAGGTTGTTGTGAGACATTGAGCGCACCATGTTGTTGCTTCTGAATTGGTGCTTGGGTTCTAGCCTAGAAATCTAGACAACCCTTGTGGTAGGGAATTTAATTAGCAGCCAGGAGAGGGCAAGAAACTCTTTGTTAGCTCTAACTCTTGTCGGGCCAATCACATCATGTATGGAGTCAGTGGGCCAGCTGAACATAATGACCACAGAGTTGTGACGTGTGTCGTCCATGTCGGTTTCTGGTCGTTAGCAGTCGCTTGAGTTGACTTTGAATGATGTGGATTTAAGCTTTTCCACAAAACGCAGAACATTTGGCCATGGACTCTTTGTTGCTCTGACTACGTCACCTTCATCGTTTTCCTATTGCGTGCCGAGGGAATTTGAAAGACTGAGCTCCTCGGACTGAGCCCTGATAATTGTGGGCGCTCAGACCCAACATCTTGATCTCCGACCGAATTATAAATGCTGTCAAGCTGTTACACCACAGGATGGTGGCAGCCGGGTGTCGACGTACAAGGAAGGAAGTTTCCTCAACACTTGTTTATTGAGCTTCTAATGCAAAATTGGACTATTGTCAGATTTTCTTAGACTGCATTTCATTAAAAAATAATGCTACGTC